>NW_021634384.1:0-44706 GCF_004799145.2 Neltuma alba | reverse complement strand
TAAAATACTTATATATTCTTAATCTTTTTAAATTAGTTAATTAAGTCTTGTATAAAAACTATGTCATTTTCAATCATTTTATATCTAAATTTATTTTTTTATTATTTATCCAAACAAATTTAACTTTTCAAACGACTTTTTAAAAATATTAATCCAAACATAATTTTATTTTCCTTACCTCTTTTAAATAGTCACATATATATCTAAATTAGATATGTACTATTTATAAAAATCCATGTCCTTTTAAGTCATTTGCATCTAACTTACTTTTACATATATCATCAAACAGGTTCAAACTTCTTAAACTGACTTTTTTACAAGGTTTCAACTTCTTAAATCACATTACACTATCTGACTTTTATTCTATCTGATTTCTGTAAAGTCAAATTGAAAAAAAGTTACTTCTGTCACCGTTATCCCAAAGACACCCTAAAACTCTTTAATTGATTGCTCCAAGCTCTGGCATAGCTCTCTGCGCTCCTAGAGGGATTCCACACTCAGCTGCTCAAGGTAATCTGAGTTGTTCAGCGAGCTCCTTCAACTCTTCAATCCCCATTGTAGTAACCCAAGAATTGGAAGAAAAGAGGGGGGCTGAGAGACTCACACAAGAAGAATGGAAGACGAGGCGTCGCGGCTTGAAGATGATGGTGATTAGTGGTGAAGACGAGTTCGACGGCAGTGCTCACGGATGGAGGAAAACGAAGGTCACGATCTTCTCCCTGGCTGTGAGAGATTGAAGATTATGATGATGGAAGGAATGGAAGTGGCGATTGACAAAGGAAAGGATTGGGTCGCCGTCGATGGTGATGGTGACTGTGGAAGGGGTCGACGATGGTTCATGGAGTGACGGAGAGATGTGACGATGTGAATGAAAGAGAGGGTGAAGGTCGCGACCCTCTCTGCCCTCAGTCCGCTCTGCCTCAATCCCCCACGTTCTTGTTAATCGAAGAAGAAGAATTGAGTCAGGTGCCCTAAGCTTGTCTCCCGACGGTGAGTCTCATGTGTTGGTCCTCTTGTGTAATTATTGAAATCTGCTGGTCCTTGCCTACAATTCATCAAGTCCTTCTCTTTCAGCTTTATCTTCAATTTTTCCCAAATTTTTTACAATAAATGAAGATATTGTAATATCATATTTTTCAAAAAACCAATCAAGTAAGATAAATAATAAAAATTGATATTTTTGTCATTTTTAGCAATATTTTCATTCACTCACAATTAATCCAAATTAATCATAATAAATGTATTTAAGCCCAATAAATATGATAAAATCCTCAATAAGATATGAAAAATCATAATAAAATAAGTACTTATCACACAGCGTAACTAAAGGCCTCTCTCAAGTCTCTCCTTTCATTTTTGTAATTTTCAAGATTGCCCTGCCATTTTACTGGCAACTTGTTCCAGGTCGTTTGTAAATAACGATACACCTACTTGTAAAGATAGTCACTTAAGTTTAAAGATATTCAAGGTACAATATACACCTCGGAGGAGTACTTTGTTCAGCAACTCTCTGATATGAGATGAACCAAATTGGCCTGAAGGTGGGCTTAAGAAAAATTAAAAATGAAACAGATGTATACAATAACTTTTTTTAGTCATTTGAAATTAAAACAGTCACAGGAGATGAACCCCACACTACATTTGGCTAGACAAGTACTTTTCTGCATTTTAGTGGGCTCATTCTTATGTAGGTAGGGTAGGGGTATCATTTAGTATCCAAAAATGTTTGAAACATGATTGTTTTTAATAAAAGGTTAACTGTGTTTAGCCCAAAAAAAAATTGTTTGCCACAGGTCCAAACTTCTCAATAGCTTTTTCCTGAAGAATGAAAACCAAGGAGCACTTAAAAGATTATGCCTTTAACTGAAGTATCAATTACGCATATTTTCCTATTATATATATATATATATATATATATTCATCAACTGCGTGGAAGTTTATCAAAAAAATAAAAGAAATTATACAAAAATATATGAAATGATACGAATTTCATAAGGTTTTAGTTAAGAAATATTTTTGTTTTTATTTGAATTTTATTTCTTTTTGGTTAATTAATTTTAATTTAGCTTGCTTAATTGAAAAATGAAACTCTAACGCGTAAACATCATTTTATTTTTTCTTTGTAGAAACAATACTCTACTTTGTGGTGGTTATTTTAATACTATTAGTACACTTACGTTATTTACATTTGCTTGTGTACATCAAAAATTATTGATTATTATCGTAAGAAAAACGCAATTCACATAATGGATCAAAATCAACGGATTTTCAACCCATAATCAAACTGAGCCCTAGTTTTTAAATTGCAGAATCTCAACAACATCGAAGACCAAATACAACTTTGTGTGAATTCAGGCAGCTTTAATTAGCTTTTGTAGTCTTCGGCCAAACATGTGTATGTGAGAAACACAGGAATCAGTTTCGGTGCTCATCGCTTTGATGAGCACCCTAAACTTATTAGAGTTGAATCATCCATATTTCATTTAGATAGTCCAGATTTGATTTATTGTTTATTTTATTTATTCAAAATAGTTATTTTAATATATATAGAATCTAAAATAGAGATAATCTCTTAATTATCATTCTTTTAAAAATAGTTTTTTCCATTTAAAAATAATAATTAAAAATTTAAATATAAACCGTTAAATCAAATATAGACAGTCCAGATTTGATAAGTTTAGGATGTTCATCAAAGTGATGAGTATTGAAACTAGTGGTTTTTTTCAGGACAAATCTTCTGATGTCAGCAAAAGCTTGCCGAAGTGTTCTCCCATTTCAATTTGTAACTTCAAGATCTCTAAATTATTGTGAAGGCAAGGTGGTCGAGCACTTAATTAGCTATAGACAATTTATAAAGAACGAGAAAAAAGTGAAAGAATCATTCTATTTTTTAATGACTCTTATGTTGTCATGAACGCGAAAGGTATCTATTGCGCATATATATTAATATAAGTGAGGTTAGATTGATTTAATTTATAGCTTCTATGTTACGTGCGTACCTACCCTTCAATTTCTTATTTCTTTTAACGTCGTCCCCACCTATTTATCTTTTTTCCGTCAAAGTAATCTGGTATTCATTCTTTTCGTTAATGTGTTGTGGAAGGGAGAGTTTGGTATAAAATGACATAACCGTGAATGGGGATCAAGCAGTGAACATTGTGGTCATCATAATTATATTCATCATCCTCAAATTAACCTGAACAAATGGATATGGATGATTTTCTTTCATTTGCTGGTTTTCCAGCATCGGCAGCTTCAGGGACTGAAGATTTTCCATTTGCTGCTTCTTCACCAGAGGGTTTAAGTGCAGAAGAGGAGACTGAGTTATACGAAACAAAATCAGGGGTTCAGTGCAGTGTGATCACGAGCTCAAAAGACACAGCACTGCACGTGGCAATCACTGATGACAGAGAAGAAGTTGTGGAGAGGATGGTAGAATCAATCCTCTAGTGTACCAACAAAAGAGCTCTGAAAATGAAGAATAACAGAGGGGAAACCCCTCCGCATCGCGCAGCCACTAGAAATTCCGTGACAATGTGCAAGTGTATCGTAGAGGCTGGACAGCTCATAGGTCTGCATTTGCTCAGCATTACCAACAAATGGGGCGAGAGGCCTATCTTCACGGCGGCTCTTCACAACCGTAAACCTGCCTTCGATGCTGCCGATGAAGCATACTCGCACGACACAGAAAAACCATATCAGTTTCTTAGAAGAACCGTCGGTGCTGGAGATACTGTCCTACGCGCTGCCATTAAGAGAGAGCACTTTGGTGAGCATCCATCACCGGTCGCTAGGTTTCTTCGATGATATATTAGTTGTTAACATACACTTGCAGATTTGGCATTCCACATGATCAAGGTTTACCCAGATCTTGTCGACAAATCCGACGTGAAGGGACTCACTCCTCTTCATGTCCTTGCCAGCAAACCTTCTGCCTTCAGAAGTGGCGTGCGCCTCTAGTGGTGGAGGCTAAAGGTATTGTGAAGGAGAGAGAGGATGAAGAATAGGACAAAAGTGTTTGACTGAATAGTGTATTGTATATAATAATGAGAGCTTGTACACTATTTATAGAAGAGCACTACACGTAATAGGCAGAGCAGGCAGAGTACTATGCATGACAGCTAATGCCAGCTAACACATTCAGTTACATATAACTTAATCTCATAACTAAATTACTTAACTACACTATCATTCCCCCTCAATTTGATGTACTCGTCTATTCAAAGTCTCTTCTTGAAATTAATAAATCTTGAACTTGAAAGGGGTTTAGTTAACCCATCAGCTATTTGACACGAAGATGGAACACGAGTGACTTGTATTTCTTTCCTAATGGCTCGTTCTTGAACAAAGTGCAAATCTAACTCAAGATGTTTAGTACGAACATGTAGGACAGGATTGGCTATAATAAGAACAGCTCCAAGATTGTCACACAAGATTAAGGAACACCAGAGATCTTTAGTTTTAACTTAGAAAACAAAGACTTGAGCCATAGAACTTCTGCTACAATGGAAGCCATGTAACGATACTCAGCTTCCGTGCTAGGCCTTGCAACAGTGGTATGCTTCTTTGAAGACCAAGAAACCAGATTGTTACCAAGGTAAATAAAGTAGCCACTTGTGCTTTTGCGGTCATTACAATTAACAGCCCAGTCAGAGTCACAGTAGGCAATAACAGATCGAGTAGCAAAAGGAGATAGACGCAGACCATGATGAATTGTTCCAGCAAGATATCTGAGGATTCTCTTGACAGCTACCCAATGATCCCTAAGTGGAGACTGCATAAATTGACACACTTGTTGACTGAAAAGCAAATTTCTAGCCGTGTAATTGTAGTTATATTGTAAAGCACCAATAATAGATCTGTATAATTAGGTTTATCAAAAAGAGTAGAGCCTTCCTTATAGAGTTTCATACTAGAAACCATAGGAGTAGCTACCCCATTCGCTTTTGACACACCAGCCTTGGTCAAATATCCGAAATACTTTGTTTGAGATAAAACAAGGGAACCATCAGTGGACCGATGCACTTCAATTCCAAGAAAGTAGTTAAGACTACCAAGGTCCTTAAGAGTGATCTTTATTCATGGCTGCAATAATGTTGTGATAGTAGTAAGAAGAGGTACCAGTGAGGATGATGTCATCTACATAAGCCAAAGCATATATAACCTCTGAACCAGATATCGAACAAAAGAGAGACTGATCACACTTACTACTTTGAAAACAAGCTTATGAAAAACACTAGATAACTTTTTGTACTAGGAACGTGGGGCCTGCTTTAGCCCATACAGAGCTTTATCAAGTTTACAGACAAGTGCCTTATTCTTATGCTCATAACCAGGGGGTTGCTGCATATATACCTCTTCATGAAGTGTGCCATTAAGAAAGGCATTATTAACATCAACTTGCCTTATGGACCAGTATTAAGAAACAGCAATAGATAGTACTACCCGAATAGTAACAGGTTTGACAACAGGACTAAAGGTCTCATTGAAGTCAAATCCTTCTTTCTGATGGAACCCTTTTGCAACAAGCCTGGCCTTGTACTTAGCTGTACTACCATCAAGATTTGTCTTTTGTTTCCACACCCATTTGCATCCTATAGCCTGTCAGTTGGAAGGTAACTCAACAAGATGCCATGTTTTATTTCTCAACAAGGCTTCATATTCTTCATCCATGGCTTTCTTCCATACCAAAGATGAAAGAGCAACAGTGACAGAAGTTGGTTTTGTTTCAGCAATATAGACCTTAGGCTTGAAGATACCATTCATGGACTGAGTGACTACATGTCTGTCTGGTACTTGAGGAATTGGAGTTGATGACTGACTTTGCAAAGACTAAGATTCAGTGTGATTATTAGGTGAAGATGACACCATAGTTCCATGTGAGGAATCATAACTAGATTCACCATCAAAAGACCTGCAAGCACCAGAACTTTCTGCAATAACAGGATCACTAGTATCATTGCACTGAGAAGAGACACGAGTGATGATAGGTGGTGAAGGAAGTACAGAACAAGACGAAGTAGAATTTGAAGAAGACTCAGAGCAATAAGACAAATGTAGATAAGGAAACTCAGATTCATTAAAGATAACATCCCTTGAAATATAGGTTCTACCATTTGGATCCCAACACTTGTATCCTTTATGAGCAACGCTGTAGCCAACGAAAATACATGTGACAGATCAAAAATCCATTTTATGCCTATTGTAAGGTCTAGTAAGTGGAAAACAGGTACACCTAAAAGCTCTGAGATGACCATAACTGGGAGCCTTTCCATACAGCTTTTGAAATGGAGAAACTCCACCAATAGCTTTATTTAGCAGTCTATTAAATAAGTAAACAGCAGTATAAAATGCTTCAACCTATAATTGGAAAGGTAAAGAAGCATTAGCTAATAGTGTTAAGCCAGTCTCAGTAATTGATCTATGTTTTCTTTCTGCAAGACCATTTTTCATGAGTATAGGGGCAGCAAAGTCTATGAACAATACCATTATTTTTAAGAAAAAATGCCCTATCTTCAAATAATCAGCACCTGAATTAGACTGAAAAGCTTTCATCGAGCAACCAAGCTGTAATTCAGCCATCTTTTTGAACTCAAGAAAAATATCATATACTTGAGATTTTGAGTGCATTGGGTAAAACTAGGTAAATCAGGTGTAAGCATCAGTAAAATGCACATAATACTTAAAACCATCAAGGGATGTGTAAGGAGCAGGACCCCAAATATTTGAGTGAACTAACTCAAGAGGACGAGAATATTGAGTAGAAGACAGAGTATAAGGTAAACGATGAGCTTTACCAAGACAACAAGCATTGCAAAAATCAAACATAGATTTCTTATTAGCAGTTGAAAGATTACAGAGTTTCATAAACTGAGATACAACGGGAGACGAAGGATGACCTAGTCTATTGTGCCAAATACGAAAAGAAGACACATCAGTTTTATTCAAGGCAGAAATAGAGGAATTACAATCATTGGAAGTAGACACATGGGTAAAGTGTTGAGCGAAAGCAGAAGGCTGAGCTAAAGACTGAGCGACAGGATGTTGAATGGACAAAGAGACTCCATGAAGACTTGAACGCTACCGTTTGAGATGACCTTGATAGATGATACGATTAGTTTGCAGATCCTTGATCACACAAACATTAGAAAAGAAAGCAATCAGAATTGGATTATCAAGACATAACCAAGGGATACTTAGTAAATTCTTAGAAATTTCAGGAACATGGATAATATTTTTAAGTTTAAGATTATACTGAGAGTGAGGAATAACAGACGAAGAGGAGCCAGTGCAATGAACTAAAAGGCCTTTACCATCACCAATAAAAATTTGATCTACAAATTTTTCAGTTGATTTATCCATGATGTTCTTCTCATCAGAGGTCACATGACTGGTTCCACTAGAATCAAGCTACCAGTGTGGATTGATAACACATTCAGCTGTCACAACATAAGCACTGTGATTTTTCTTGGAATTCTTGTTATCCAGATTCAGTCCTTGAAAGGACTTATCAAAGTGATACCATCATTCTTTAGCATTATGGCCTCTCTTCTCACAGATTTGACATAAGTCTATGATCTTTCCAGCTGAGGAGCTATTGGACGAGAAGTTATTACTTCCATTGGAGCGTCCTCGACCGCGATTGTTACGGCCGCCTCCCTTGAAACGACCACCTCCTCTATTTGGAGGTTTAGTATGGGCAATATTTGCCGTAGCAGCCATCACCAACTTTTGGTTCTTTTCAATTCTGAACTCTTGAGTTAGGAGCAAAGACTCGATTTCATCAACCCTATACGGATATGATCTTGTAGTCACAGCAGTGATCCATGAATCATACTCTTCAGTGAGACCATCGAAAATGATCTCTATATGGTCCGATTCACTGACCGGATGGCCAATGCTAGCAAGAGCATCTATGATTGCTTTAATTTTCAGCAGATACTCATTTGCAGTCATGCTACCTTTCTTGGTACTCTTTAACTACGCCTTGAGCTGTTGAACTTTTGCTCTGGTTTGAGATGTGAAATGACTGTGTATCTTCTCCCAGATCTGCAACACGGTCGTACAGCCCACCACTCGAGTGAGCATTGCATCAGTCATGGAACTCGATATCCATGAAGCAAGTAACTAAGCTTGCCATTCCCAGTCAAGATAGGCTGGATTATGACGAACTGCTTCTGGATCTTTATCATCTGAGATAAACTTGGATGGAGGTTTGGCAGATTTGTAGATGAACGATTGGAGATCATGGCCACGGATAGCTGATGTGATTTGGTGTTTCCAAATCAGAAAGTTGCTCTCATCCAGTTTGACCGAAACAAGATGGGAGAAGATAACTACATCCTTCTTGTGTTGAGAATGAGACGAAGTGGTTTCGGACGATGTCGACATGGCCTCAAGATCTGAAAGCTCTGGTACCATAAAGGTATTGTGAAGGAGAGAGAGGATGAAGAATAGGACAAAAGTGTTTGACTGAATAGTGTATTGTATATAATAATGAGAGCTTGTACACTATTTATAGAAGAGCACTACACGTAATAGGTAGAGCAGGAAGAGTACTATGCATGACAGCTAATGCCAGCTAACACATTTAGTTACATATAACTTAATCTCATAACTAAATTACTTAACTACACTATCAGAGGCAAATCATATACTACTGTAAGTGCACTACACACACATATATATGTTCGTAGGTATTATTGCTAATTAATAACTTGAGCCTTTTCATACGAAAGAGAAATGGGAGAAAGATATTCTGAACTGTATAGTATTTCACATCATTTAACAAGGAGCACAACTCATCTATGTATTTATATACAGCTAAGATAAATTGTAATGGACAGCTGGAACCAAAAACTGGTTCATCAGTTTTAACTCGTTGTTTTTTCGAACATAAGGCGTGCATGTGGATCCGCTGAAATTTGATCCGGAATTTGCTTTAACTTTGAGAACATCAGATAAGAGTCAGAAGACATCGGAACTCATGCGCCGGGCTCCTGATAACTACCTGACATGTTACCAGTTTCTTTGCGGCTGCTACTCTGGTAATTCTAATTTAATAATGCAATAACTCAAGATTTCTCTTACTAATTATGTTTTCAAATTAATCATCTCTCTTGTACATCTTCACACACATATATTTGACAGTTCTGCTGAAAACTAAAGAGTACATGCTGGGAACGGCCGAGTTATCAGGCAGCGGCGAAGTTGGTAAAACCCAAAAAAATTCGTACTCCTCTTCACCTAAAACTTATACGTAGTTAACCCATATCAAAATACGGATTCGATTCGATAAATTTTCTTTGAGATTTTTGTTTGTTAAAAGAGATTCAAGTCGCCCATTTTTAATAATATAATTATTTTGAAATTAAATAAAAGTTTTTGCTATAGTCTGTTTCCATTTTCTCAAATATTTTTTATGGAAGGCATTTTGGTAATAATTAAAAATTATACTAGAATATATGTTTTAATAATGAAAAGTCAAAACAATATAATTTCAACGAACATAAAAGAATTTTTTGTCATACACTATTAAAAATATTTGATACTATTAGTTTAGGAAAGTAGATTCAAGCCAGAGGGAATTTTCCTTTGACATCTAATCATGCATTCTCCATCTGATGGTGCGCGGGAAAGAAGAAAGGAGAGGATCCAGAGGCCCCAAAAAACTCCTATATCAGTAAAACTATTCCACAGAATTATGCTCCCTGTCATGAGTTTCTGGTCTCTGTCTGTATAAATTTATTTCGCTTCATGGGATTGGGTATATAAAGTTTCGTTTCCTGCACTCTTGTTATATGGTAGTATTATATTAGTAAGAGGCCACATACTATTTATTGCTCATTTTAGATTTTGCATAGATGTGCCAGTTCACTGTAGTATTTAATTAGATAATAAGTTATAAAAAGACTATATTATTCATAAGATGTAAATACAGTGTAGCTCGATCATATACACATTCGAGTTAAGTCTGCATGAATTTACTTGACAGAGAAGATGGTTAACAAAATAAGGGAAGAGAAAGAAAAGCATGAATGGAGTGTTCAGATATTGAAAGCACTCATGGAAAAGCACAAGAAAGCATACGTTATGTTGCTGATACTGCAGACCCAGGAATACTAACGGATTTTGATCCGCGAAAGATAAGTAGTCCAAGGAATTTTCAGTTCTTTACCGTATCTGCTATATATATATATATATATATATATATATTGTTGAATGAAAGCAGCACAAACATTTAATCTCCAGTTAGTGTAATAGTATTGAAGGATCGATGAATTTGAATATTGGGCATGGCAGGCGACGGTGGGGACACAAATAAGCAGACAGAACCTTATATGCCCTCGTTGGTGGCAGCCCAGGAAGACGTAATTGAAGTGGTGAACGGAATTCTAAGCCAATTACCGGTGTCCATCTACGATACCACATCAAAGGACAAAAATATATTGCAGGTAGCAGTGGAGAACAGGCAACCCAGGGTTATAAAAGCAGTACAGAAACAAGTGAAATCTCTGGGATGAACTCACTGAATCATTGGATACTGATGACAATACTATATTGCACTTAGCAGCAAAGTACAAATTGTACATTATATTCAGGGCCCTGGCGCCTTGCAGATGCAACTTGAAGTCAAGTGGTATGAGGTAAATATGTAGATATATATTATATTTATTTTCCACTCTCGGATACATTTATTATTAGTCATCCTTGTAAGTATTTAAATTTAACTACTCTCATGGTGGAATTTGAATTGCAGTATGTGAAATCGTTTTTGCCATCCCACTTCACATTCCTTACAAACAAAGAAGGAAAAACTCCGTAAGAAATCTTCCTCAGAAATCATCAAGAGCTTGTTGAAAAGAGTGATGAATGGCTTAGTCGTACGTCTGAATCTTGCTCAGTGGTGGCTGCGCTGGTTGCCGGAGTTGCCTTGGCAACATCAACCACCGTACCTGGTGGCAACGATGACGAGACTGGCAAAAACAACCTTAGGAGGACACCCTGGCTTTGATATTTTTGCTATCACTGCACTAATTGCGCTATGCTTCTGTGTCACTGCACTCATCTTGTTTCTTTCCATACTCACCTCTCGAAAACAACCCTTTAATTTTATGAAAAAATTTCCGGTGAAGTTTTTCCTAGCCTTAAGCTCACTGTTTCTGTCCATTATCCCAATGTTCATCTCTTTTTGCGCCGCACGTTCCTTTGTGCTTGAGGACAAGTTCAAGAAATCAGTGCTCCCTCTCCATGTCATTCTTTGTCTTCCTATTTCCTTCACAATTGTAGAGTTTCCGCTTTACATGGATCTTTTCAAAGGCATTTTTATGAAAGTTCCACAACCGTATGATCAGAGGCGTATTTAGAGGGGGCATTGCGGGTGCTAGTCCCCTCTTGCATAATTCTATATTTATTCATGATTATTAAATGTAGCGACGACTCTCTGTCTCTGTGTCTCTTCCTCCACCTTCTAATTATTATTAGTTTGATAATATATTTGACGGTCGCTGGATCATTTAATTTGCTGATTTGCCTCTTCAATATTGACTTTATTCTAGTTCTACAAAATTTTGCACGACAATAATAATACCATTGCACTTGTTTGACAATATCATCCAACGTCAACTTGAGATAAATCTACATCCTGAAGCTTTAGACACCACCCAAAACGAAAAAAGAAAGAAAAAACTCATTTAGTTCTTTAGACTCTCTTTAAAATATAAACGTAACAGTCGCAAGCCAAATTTACAAGTTAGACTTTTTAAAAATAGAGTTCACATATCACTCTAATCATATTTATAAGTTATTTTTAACATGTTTAATAAAAAAACTAAAAAAAACCTCAAGACTCATTAACTCTATCTAAAAGTTTTATAAGTTTTAAATTTTAGTCTTATTAAATTTACATTAAAAATTAAATAATACACCAAAATTTAATGATAAGTAAAAAGAAAAATTAAAAATTAATAAAACACCTTATAAAGGATAAAAGAATTTCATTTCTCTCCTGGATAAATAGGATGAGCGAGTCAACGGTAATGATATAGCGAATCTGAGCAGCTTATTTTCTAGAACTCTAATTCCTTTTCCATAAAATACTTTGTAATTTTTCTTAATGTAAAAAATTAATATTATTTCATTTTGGGAAGAAAATTCATCTTTTGATTTTTTAACTTTTAACTTACTTATAACTAAGTCTTTTAATTATGACTTAGTGCGACTCAATCTCTAAATTTTTGACTCACTAATGACTCAGTTCTTTATCTTTTTAATTTTTAAATATTACTCCCTCCGTTCCTTATTATAAGAGACGAATAACCGAATTACGTTAATAAAAAAAACAGTTAAAATTAGTTAAGAACAATCAATGTGTAAAAAGTATAATTTTTTTTTCAAAAATGCCCTCATTAATAAGGAGAGAGAACAATGGTAAATTATTAAAAGAAAGAGAAGTGGGAAAGAGAGAGAGTGTGAGTTGAAGACAATAAATATGGGTAAAATAGGAAATCAACACAAAAAAAGTAGAGACAACTTTTAAGTGTCTCTTATATATAGGAACATGCCATAAGCATCAAATGTCTCTTATAATAAGGAACGGAGGGAGTATTGTTCTTATCATCTATAACTCACTTTGAGTCATCCTACGTGACATCTGAGTTATCATTGTCATCTATGATACGTTAAAATTGCTCCACCTCAGGTCGGCTTTTTGTGAAAAAAATCTGAAAACAGAAGGAGGACGGACTGTAGCAGGGACGAAGATGGGAAAGACCAAAAAAAAAAGGAAGTTGCAGGTATGAAAAAAAGGCCGGAGCTTGAAGAGGAAAAGAAAACAGCTCGGCTTTGTAAAAAATTGCTCCACCTCAGATTCCACGCTACCACAAACAATCTCCAAATTGACATTCTCACATTCCCTCGTAACTCACTCCACTTCAGTCTAACTCAAAGCCGCCTTCTTCTTTTCTTATCACCGCTTCTTGTGCTTCAACTGGGCGTCACTTGGAGAGCACCGCTAATGACCTGAGTAAAAAGAACCTTAATTGTCTTACCAGTTCTCTTTTTCCCATCTCGTATTTTTTTCTCCTCATTTATCTTATTCTTCTATAATTGTGAATAGAAGTTAGGGAACTAGAGGTAGTTTTATCTTTTTAATATTGAATAATAGTTTTATTTATGAATATAAGGGAGTCATGCGGTGGCTAAAAAGAATAGGAAAGGGGAATTGAAAATTAAAGAAAGGGATCAGGGAACAGAAGCCTCGGAAGAAAGAAAAGGAAAAGACAGGACCAGAGGAACGCGGCAATGAAGAGGAAAGGAAAAAGGGAGATCGAACAGAATAGAGGCGAGAACAAATATCAGCAGACGAGTTTGATGGCTCTTCCTCACATAATGTAAATTTTTAGCTTACTTAAAAAAGACGTGGAGCTGAGGTGGACCAATTTTAACAACATCATAGATGACAAGGACAGCTCAGATGCCATGTAGGGTGACTCAGAAATGGGTTATAAATGATAAGGACAATAATACTAAAAAATAAAAAGATAAAGGATTGAGTCATAGATGAGTCAAAAATTTAGGGACTGATTCGTACCAAGTGATAGTCAAGAGACTGAGTTATAAATGATTTAAAAGCTGAGTGATAAAAAAATTAATTTTTCTTTTTATTTTTATAAAAATTTTACAATGACTTATAATATTATTATTATATTTATCGTACTTTATTAAAAAATTTTATAGTATGAAATTTTGTAAACTTAAATTTAATAAAGTACAAACAACATTGCGTGTGTTTCTACCCTCACTTTTTTTTTGGGGCATAATATATGTATATTTTAAGGTAAAATATTTCACATATATGCATGACGTTTTGTTTTTTTCTCAAAATCCCCCCCAAAAGAAAACCCAATTCTGGATCTTCCTTTTATCTCACCCTTTTCTCTTTATATATATATATATATATATATATATATATCACACTCATACTTTTTAAATTTCATTGGCTGATTCCAAATAATTAAAAATTAAACTCGTATTAATTATACATTCACATTTTTTTGTTATGATAATATGCCTGTAATTATATATTCGTTCTAAATCTTTCGTCAATTCATGATTTGGTTTTTTGTTATACTTATAATTATAATTTTACATGGTTGAGGTAACTGATTAATGTCAATGGCAGAGTTGGCATTTCAAATCATTATAATCAGCAGGGAAACCACAGTGTGGGCTATGTGGATGACAAGGGGATTATATTACTCCTCTGCACATTCTGCCCAGCGAACCCTCCGCCTTCCATAGCAGCACTAACGTTATGAACGTCGATCGTTACTTTAGAATGAATCTTTTCTCAACACGTAGGAATTAGAAGCTGCTCTCTTTGCCTCTTCCTCTCCTCTATTCCATGCATTCTCTCTCTCTCTCCCCTCTTTGCGCCCCTTGCGAGAGCTAAAATGCTTTTTGCTTTTTATGATTCTTGTGATATCATAAACACGAAAGGTATCAATTGTGTATGTTGTAAAAGTGAAGTTAGATATGGATTTCATTTATGGCTTCTTTGCCGCGCTTTATTTTCTTTCTTTCTTTTAACCTTTATTCAAATTAACGTCGTCCCCACCTATTTATCTTTTTCCGTTATGAAGCTAATCAAAGTAATCTGGTGTTCATTCTTTTTGTTAGTGTGTTATTGTGCAAGTGCAGAGTTTGGTATAAAATGACATAACCCTGAATCGGGGTCCAAGTTGAAGTGGCGAACATTGTGGTCATCATATACATATTCATCCCGATCGTCAAACCCGAACAAATGGATATGGATGATTTCCCTCCATTTGCTGGCTTTCAAACATCGCCAGCAGCTTCAGAGAGCGAAGATTTTCCATTTGCTGCCGCTTCACCAGAGGGTGCAAGTGCCGAAGACGAAGCTGAATTATCCCAGTCCACATTCAAAGGTAACTGGGAAAAGGTCATGAAGTTGTACGAAACAAAATCAGGCGTTCATTGCATTGTGATCACGAGCTCAAAAGACACCGCACTGCACGTGGCAATTAGTGATGACAAAGAAGAAGTTGTGGAGAGGATGGTAGAATCAATCCTCAAGTATACCAACAAAAAAGCTCTGAGAATGAAGAATACCAGAGGGGAAACCCCTCTGCATCGCGCAGCCACAAGAAAGTCTGTGAGAATGTGCAACTGTATCGTGGACGCAGGACAAAGCATGGGTCTCCATTTGCTCAGCATTACCAACAAATGGGGCGAGACGCCCATCTTCACGGCGGCTCTTCACAACCGTAAACGTGCCTTCATCTTCCTTCACCATGCTGCTGAAAAAGCATACTTGCAAGACAAAGAAAAACCATATCAGTTTCTTAGAAGAAGAGCCGGTGGTGGAGATACTGCCCTTCACGCTGCCATTAAGAGAGAGCATTTCGGTGAGCAATTCATCATTTATTGTTAGGTTTCTTTGATGATATATATGAATTGATTATTATTTGTGTTTTGTTGTTAACGTGCATTTGCAGATTTGGCATTCCACATAATCAAAATGTGCCCAGATCTTGTGGGCAAATCCAATGAGAAGGGAATGACTCCTCTTCATGTCCTTGCCAGCAAACCTTCTGCCTTCAGAAGCGGCCTGCGCCTCTCGTGGTGGAAGCAAATTGTGTACTACTGTAAGTAGAACACTAATCCAATTACAGTAGAATTGATAACTTGCGCCTTTGTGCGAAATAATTATGGTTTTTTTTTTTTTGAGGACAGGTGTCCATGTCGATCAGCTAAAATATGATCCAGATTGTACTTTCACTTCAACAATATCAGACAAAACATCGGAACACGAGTGCCCGGCCCCCAAGAACTACTTGACATGTTATCAGTTTTTTGAGGGCTGCTACTTTGGTAATTATTCTACAACTTAACATTTTTCATGTAGTAGTGATTGAATTAATTATCTCTTACATATATATATATATTCACACACACACATATATATATATATGACAGTTTTGGGTAAAATTAAAGACAAGCGAGGACCCACGAGCAAATCAGCAGGCAGCGAAAGTGGTAAAAAGCCAACTAATTCATACTCTTCCTGACTTTAACGTTATACTTTCCGAACATCAAAATATGGATTAATTGTTTAAACTTTTTGATTCGAAGTGTTAGTCGGAAGGTTTTTTGTTTAGGTCTTTTTTTTTATTTTTTGCATTGAAACTTGGCCTTACCTTTTGTATCTCAAAAAATAAAAAACCAAAATTTGATATAAAGCTTCTTTGGGATTTTTGTTTGTTAAAATGCTGTTCAATTCGCCCATTTTTAATGCCCCTCTTATCCTTAATTTAAGATCTAATTAAGTAATTTGAGTAGATTAAAAAAGATAATTAATTTAGTTAATATGATTTTTTTTAAAATGTCTTAATCATCTTTGTTAATTTTCTCCATTCCTCTCCTACTTGATTATTATTGAGGAAATATTAATATATAAAGCTAACTTAATTGGGGGGAAGCTGATAAACATGTAATATATGTCTTACATATAGAACTAACATCAACTCTCATATTAAATCTTAAATTAAGGGCAAGAGGAGTATTTTCTTTTTTGGAAGCCATTTTGGTAAAAATTACATTAAAGAGTGTGTTTCACTGTTTTATAATTTCAACAGACATAAAAGAATTTTTTGCAATATACTATGAAAAATGTTTAACACTCTATATAGTTTAAGAAATTAGTAAACCAGAGACGGAATTTTCCTTGACATCTAATTATGCATTATTGATTTGTTGGTGCACAGAAAAGGAGAAAGGAAGAGATCCAGAAGCTCCAAATAACTCCCATATCAGTAAAAATATTCCTCAGAATTATACTACCTGTTATGAGGTTCTGGTCTCCGTCTACCTAAATTTGTTCCGCTTCATGGGATTTGGTATATATATGCGACCTTCGAGTTTCATTTCTTGCACTACTCTTGTTATATCTAAAATTCATAAGAGGCCACATTCACTATTTACAAATCGTGAATTATATTTGCTCAGTTTAGATTTTATATAAATGTAGGAGTTTACTAATCTAGTATTTAATCATTATAAGATAAGTTATAAAAAAATTATGTCGTTCATGGGAGAATTTACTTGACAGAGAAGATAGTTAACAAAATAAGGGAGGAGAAAGAAAAACATAAATGGAGTGTTCAGATACTGAAAGCACTCATGGAAGAGCATAGTACGGCATATATTACCGAAGGAAGAGACCCAGGAATAGGAAAGGTATTTGATCCGAGAAATCAAAATGCACAAACGAATGTCCAAGTTCATCAAAAAGGTATGGTCCATTGAATTTTCAGCTGTTTCAAATCAATTAAACATACGATATATATCTCTGCTGTATTAATGAATAAAGCAGGCACAAATATTCAATGTCCGGCTCTTAGAAATAGTATTGATGGATGAATGGGTGAATTTGAATATTATATCATGCATGTGCATGGTATGGCAGGCAATGGTCGGGACTCAAAGGAAGAGACAGAAACTTATACACCCTTGTTGGTGGCAGCCCAGAAAGGCGTAATTGAAGTAGTGAACGAAATTCTAAGCCAACTACCGGTGTCCATCTACGAAACCACATCAAAGGATAAAAATATATTGCAGGTAGCAGTGGAGAACAGGCAACCCAGGGTTATTGAGGCAGTGCAGAAACAAGTAAACAAAGAGTTAAAGCTTAATCTTTGGGCTGACCTCATTGAATCAGTGGATACTGATGACAATACTATATTGCACTTAGCAGCCAAGTACGAAGAATCCAGGTTACATCCTTGGCAGATTCATGGCACTGCAATGCGGATGCAATGGGAAATCAAGTGGTATGAGGTAATTTAACTTACTATAATCAAGCAGGCATGTCTAAGTGCCATCCTCACAATATCCATGTACTTTCTTGAGATGAAATTTGAATTATTATTGCAGTATGTGAAATCCTTGTTGCCACACCACTTCCTTTCCCTTAGCAATGCAAAAGACGAAACTCCGGAACAAATCTTCACTAAAGGTCATGAAACTCTGGTCAAAGACAGTGGCGAGTGGCTAAAGGATACGTCGGAATCTTGTTCGGTGGTGGCTGCGCTGGTTGCCGGAGTTTCCTTTGCAACGTCGAGCCAAGTCCCCGGCGGGACTAATGGTGATACTGGCAAACCGACCTTAGAACAACAGCCGGCATTTGAACTCTTCGCTATCACTGCGCTTATTGGGCTCTGCTTCTCTGTTACTGCACTGATCATGTTCCTTTCCATACTCACCTCTCGAAAACTACCCAGAGATTTTAAAAAAAATTTGCCCCTCAAGATTCTTCCGGGCTTGAGCTCGCTGTTTGTGTCCATTGCCTCGATGCTTATATCTTTCTGCGCCGCACATTTCTTCGTGCTCGAGGACAAATTCAAGACAGCAGTGTTCCCTCTGTATGCAGCCACTTGCCTTCCTGTTTCCTTCTACGCAATCGTACAGTTTCCGCTCTACATGGATCTTTTGAAATCCATTATTACAGAGGTTCCTCAGTCGCTCCCTTCTGGCCATGTATGATTATATCTTTTCTCCAGCGACGGAAATTCACGCCTTTCTTTCGTTCATTTGTTCCCCTCCCAGTGGAACCTATGCATTTTCTGATATTAAATAATTGCTTTTCTTTCCATCAATTTGTGTTCCTTGTGCTTGTTTGTTTATTAAAGGGGAATTATAAACCTCCTTAACGTGAGCACGCAGCCTCAATGTAAGTGATTCGTCGTTGTTTTTGAATTAAATAAAGAAATCATTTACGTACTACTGTTTCTGTTTTTCTCAGATACGATAGCTTGTATCAAACTTAGATTAAGCGAGACATGAAAGGTTGGATTAAGGTGAGAAATTGAGATCGGGTAATCTTAATTTTCTAAAAATAAGTAACAATTTCTTTTTTAAAACTACCCACCTAAAAGAGTGAGTGAATTCCATTTTCTAAATACTTTAAGATAAATAAGGATATTTTAAGTAATTATGACCAATTTAAAAGGTCCTATATCAGGGGTCTGCAGAGTAAATTATCCAACAAAAATGAACAATCACCGAGCCCCCACAAAAGGCTAAGCATTTTCACCAAATCAATATCTATGAAGCAGTTAATTAATCACTATTTACTTAATTATTTGCTAAGGCATGGATCCATTCAACTTTTAGTACGAGCATTATATTAATTGATGATTGATTAAATCTCTTACATGTACTCAACCACTTAGAGGCAATTTAAAGTAACTCACACCTAATCGATTAATGTCTATAAAACATTCTCATACTTCCAAACATATTTGTTAAAAACTGTTGATTTTCTTAATAGGGAATGAACTATATTAATGGAGTTTAAGTAATTTTTTATTTGTTAGAGACATTATATTCGAAATAAACACACTGATTACGAACTCTTTAACATTTTACCAAATGTTTTATAAATTGGAAGCTAACATATATATAAGCCGCCTCTCCTAAGCTTAAATACATATAACCCCTAATATTTTAAAGTTTAAAATTAATCTGCTTGAGTCTTTTTTTTTTTTTTTAAACCATGGACCTCCATGTTAACTCTCTGTTATCTTTTAAACAGAAACTGACTGGTGAAATTAATAGAGAACATAAGACATCTAATGGAAATTAACCATTTAATAGTAATTATATAATTGCCAGATGAAATAATAAGATGTTTAAAAAAGGCTTAGAAAATAAAGAAATATTTGTATCCAAGCCTCTCTAATGCCAGGGACCATCTGATGAAGACGTGAGGACAGTGAGAGCATCGGAAGTCATATTATGGTTTCGTCCGTCGCTCTTTTCTTCAGATAATGCGTTTTCTTTTCTTAAAATTACAGTTGTGTTGAAAAATAAAATAAAATACGTTTTCATATCAAATGCCATGTGTGTTTCATTATTGTGATATCGCAAACGGTGTTAATAGGATGAACCGCAAGGAGGCTTTGAGTAAAAAAATGAAAATAATAAATAAATTAAATTTCATGAAAGTATAAATTGACCTGAAGGAAGCACTACAAAAAAAACTGCTGATTACCAACGGAACGCTAAATAAAAATTCCGTCATTAATTACATGTTTTTTTATAGTGAGTTATTTACTTATTTATGGTTCTGGAAAAAGTTTTGAGAAATGGTTTATATATTTTTGCCGAAATTGAAACGTAAAACTTACAAAATATGCCTCGTATCATATGCCAAAAGTGAGAAAGCGATACAAGTTGATAAGATTAGATATGAGGCCTATTTTTTTCGCTATTATTTATTCAATAATGCGCCCCCAACCTTCCTCCTTGAATAAAACAAAAGATGCATTGATTTTTTTTTTTTAAAGTGACGGGTGACTAAGAATTAAGGAATATTAGTAGTGGTTAACAGAAATTTGGTCTAATAAAACGTGTTAGTCCATAAAGTGATAAACCACTGTTTCAACCTTGTTAAATCACATTTAATACCCAACTTAAAAATAAAAAGGAAAGAGGGGAAAGCATATTATGCATGGGGTGAAACGCATGGGTATATTTGGCTGGTGCTTTCCACAGGGCAAAGCAAAAGGTTCCGTCTAAAGTGAGGATGTCAATTTTGTAATTTTCAAGATTGCCAATTTGAGAGGGCAAAATGGGGAGGCACTTAATTAATTAAGCATGGATAATTTATTATATTAAAAAAGAGCGAAAAGAATTCAAAAGAATGAGTAGGGGGTAGGGAGCTTTTAAAAAATTAAAATATATATGCCATTGGAACGCACATTTGATTTGAGAATTCAGAATGATCCCTTGAGAATGAAAACACTCTTTGCCGACACGTTTGAATTAGAAGCTAGTTTAAACTATTTGCATATCTCAAAAAGAGTCAAATGAAACCCCACCCAGGATTTAGTACGGATGTTAGTCTTTTAAACTAAACACGCATTCGATTCAACATATTCCTTTTTTTTTTTTCATTTTAATACAGCCATTAAAGTTTTAAGGCAAGTTGAGAACTATACTGCCTCTGGTACTTTTTATAAGAGCCTGATAATTAATTACACAGCTGAAGAAAATAGTTAAAATTAGTTAAAAGTAATAAATATGTAAAAGTAAACTTTTTTCTCAAGTATATTCTTATTTATGAGGGGGCAAGTAAGAGAGAGAAATATAGTAATAATGAGAGAAAGTATGAAAAAGAAGATAATATGCCAAGTTTTCATCTTTTAAATTAATGTAATGTGGAAAATTAATTAGGAACAAAAATGGTAAAAATACATTAAATGTTCAGGCAATTCTAAATAGGTTCTTATAGAAAAGATCAAAGCAATTCAAATTTTAGGCTCTTATAAAAAGTACCAGGGAGTATATAGGTAGCGTCAATTTTTTTATCATTATTATTTTTACTACTACTACAAATCTACTTCTCGCAGTCGAAGTTATTTTTTTTATAAAAGAAATAGCATTGGCTCTGACGAAATTGGAACAAATTAACTTCGAGGGAGGATGACATACGTACGCATATATTCACAGCCAGATGTTCTTCCCACCTTTCTCTTTTGTTACGCTTTTCTTTTATATTTTTTTTAATTTTGAAATAATTAAAAATATATGCCAAGCACCTTTAACTCAAATGACAGCTCACATAATAAAAGGCGGTGAGATTAATCTAATAGAGGGTATGCGATGCGTGTGGGTGTGTGTCTTCCTTATTAAAAAAAAAAAAAAAAAGAGTGGGTTAGGGTAATTTCTTTGAAAAAAATTGAATTGAGATTAAATTTATACTAGTTATGTGCACTTTTGTTTTTTTCCCCCCGATAAGCTGCATTCCCTCTGTACTGTACAGACGCACATGGGAGCAGTCGAGCAGTATAAAAAGCCAGTTTTGGGAGCTAAGTGACCCCCAGCCACTGCCAGCATCTCAACACACACACAGTTACATTGTGTTGGTTCGCGCATCAGGGCAAAATGCAACATATGGATTCTGGTATGGATGTTCTGATGACGACGCACAGTTTATACCATTCCACGCTGCAAGGTGATTGGGATGAAGCTCTGACGATATACAAAAGCAATGTGAGTATTATTCACGATAAACAGATCAACAGCTCCGGTGACACTGTGTTGCATGTGGCGGTGAACGACCACAGAGAAGATATGGTGGAGAAGCTAGTAATGGAAATCACAAGAAGTGGGTCGCTGTCGGCGCTGAAAACACAGAATGATCGAGGAGATACCCCACTGCACCTTGCGGCATCAAGAGGGTCCCTCGAGACGTGCAAGGGCATCGCCGAAGCTCAAGGCGACACCCAACTGATTAAAGCTCGCAACAAGGAAGGAGAGACTCCTCTCTTCTTGGCTGCCCTTCACGGCCAAAAGGATGCTTTCCTTTACCTCCACTCTCGTTGCCCCGACCCAACTAGCGGCCTCTGGAAAAGAACCCGCGACGGAGAGACTATTCTTCACTGCACCATCCGCCGACAACACTTTGGTTGGTTACCCCCTTATTCATTCATTTCATCGCCATCCCTTGTTCTTATTAATCATTTAACTCATTTCTGTTCGCATTCTTCGTAGGGTTGGCATTTGAAATCATTCATCTTTACGGAAGGCACATAGTGGGCTCTGTGGATGAAAAGGGAATTACTCCTCTCCATATCCTGGCCGACAAACCTTCCGCCTTTGAAAGCAGCAGCAATTTCAGATGGTACAACAAGCTCGTCTACAACTGTAAGTATATCGCTAGCTTTTTTTTGGGGGGGGGGGGCTGATGTTGCAGCCAAAATCCATGAGATCCAGTGGCCCCACATTTATTTCTTTGTTTTTTTCCTCCTTTGACCTCTTTCTTTACCGGACAAGAGAGAGCTTAATTCATGAAAGGGGACCAAAAAAGAGAGAAAAGAGAAAGAAACAAAGAACATGAGCCCCTTCTTTATTACGTGGATGTCAATTTGTAAAATTTTGAATAACAAAAAAATGAGTTGTAGTAATTATTCAGTATTCTTTATATTTTAGAATACATACAGTCTCCTAGATATATCACCAATTCAAGTATTTATTTATTTTCCTTTTGTGGCGGAAGGCATATGCGTGAAGTCATTGAGGAGCCTCGAACAGCACCCAAAGACTGACCCATTGCTCCGGATAAAATCATCTGGAAGACAAAGAACCCAGGCTGGCAAGTTCAATCTAAATGAAAACATACTTCGTTTATCTTTAGTTTACTCAGTTTGGTCTTAAAGTATGTTCATTTGGTTCTATGTAGAAGTCACTTTCAACATGTTTCACACATATTAAGAAAAATCTTAAATTTCATTAACTCTCATTTAAAAGTCAATAACTTTTTAATTTATCCCTATTTAATATCCATTATACATGTAAAGAAAGTCAACACATCAATAAATAAAGAATAAAATTATACATTCATATAAAAATTTTTCTTAGTGCCCTATAGGAATAAAAAACATCTTCTCTCTCCCTTATAAATAAGATCAGAATAGTATATAGTTGCATATAGTAATTAAGTAGTCTAGCTAGGGTGGCTTGTTTGAGTTTGATCATATATATGTTCCTATATAGTTAAAGTATCTTATGATCTGTTGATGTTTTGCTGCGCGCAGGAGCGGATGCAGAAAATCCAAGTTACGACGGATATGAAAATGTGCCGCCAAATTATTGGACATGTTTTGACATTTTCGCGCGTGCGTTCACTTTTGTTATTCTGCCTGTCGTTGGCACCCTTCGTATGCACTCTCCATCTCTACTTAATTACTCTCTCGTCACTTTTTATAAATAATAACTATCATTTTTCTTTTATTTTTAAATATAAACAATATTTATAATTTGTTTTAAATTTTTGTGGCAATTTTCCTATTTTATTCTCATTAATTACTTATTTTAATACTCAATATATTTATTATCTCATTCCCTAAATTATCATTTTTCTCCATCACCCATTCTCTCTTTCATAATTCTCTTTATTATAATAATTTTCTTATTCTCTTTCTTATACTTTTTCTCCCCCCATAAATAAACATGTTTTGAAGAAAAAACTCACAATCTCTACCTATTTATTGTCTTTAACTAATTTTTTTATCCACGTAATGAAGTTCAAAGTTACTTATAAAAAGGGATAGAGAGAGTATAATAGTAGTACCTATCAAGCTGGCTTAATTGTGCTGATATATATAACTATGGGGTAAGATGCATCCAATAACTTGAAATATTTTTTCGGGTAGATCTAACATCCTAAAATATTTAGTGCTGTGTCCAACATCCTAAAATATTTTTTCTAGTATATCTAACACCCTAGAGTATTTTTTAGTGCAATTTTACACATAGCAATTTAGGGTGTCAAATGCATGCATCAAGAAATAATTTGAGGTGTTGAACCCACTTGAAAAAAATACTTTAGGATGCTGATGTACCAACATATAATTTAGGGTGTTGGAAGCACATGAAAAAAAAATGTCAGAATGCTATACAATGCAAAATATTTTAGGGTACTGGATGCACCATAACCCTATAATTACTACCTCCGATCCTCAATATAAGAACTTATTTGATTTTTGTTTTAATCCCAAATATAAGACTCCAAGTCACTTTGTCTCTCATATTTACTTTTTTTTTCAAGGTAGTCTTTGTAATAATAGTGGTTATAACTAATACGCTTGATTGGCAAGAATATTTTTAGAAAGACAACACTTATTTATTACAAATTATTAACTTAACAAACTTTCTTAATATAATCACATTAGTTAATTAGCTTTATATTAAGGACCAGGTAGTATTTGTGAATCATGATTTTAATTCTGTGTGACCGTACATGTGGTTTTGTTTATATGAAGGGTTTCGGGAACTAAAGGATTTGAAGATCAAGAAACAAAAGCACGTCTGGTGTCGCGAAATACTGGGTCGACTCTGGGAGCATAAAGATGTAGCATACGTTGGAGGTGGAAGTGCCCTGATCCAAAGCTATTCCTTACATCATGGAACTACCGAAGGAGAACCACCATTTCCCAGACCTAGTGGTCAGATCGTCGACAAACAAGGTTTTCCACTTATGGTTAATTTCATGGTATCAGCAAGTTCTATTTTTTTGCTATAGCATAGGTGTCCTACTGTTGGAAGTAATCCTATTCGAGGCACTGTCGGGTACTAAATGTGAGCACATCTCCCAGCAAGGATTCGAATCTTGGTTCATCAACAAGTTCTATTTGCAACAATAAATCACCCGCAACGCCCACCTTTATTTTTATTGGGCTTGTGGCACTGTGAGTGTAGATGTTATATCCATCCAGAAAACAGACTTAGTTTCACCATAAAAGATAGAAAGAAAATCGACTCAAAATAGTGAAAATAAACTTATACCTCATTGTTGCATAAATGTGCGCGCACACACACATATATAATACTATAGATTATGGATGAGAAGACGTGAGCTGAAATTTCTAAATAGAGCGCCACCAATTTATAATTTAATAATTGCACTTGCAGGCCAAACGACGAAACAAAATGATGATAGCAATCAGAATCAACAGAAAGGTAATCAAAATTTCCCGATTTCTCTTCAAAAACTATGCAATTAATTGCAGGCCAAAATATAGAGCCTGAAGTTCGGGTCGTCATATTATTCTTATTGTGCCTAATCTGATTTATTATTGTATTTTTTAAAACGATCCGAAGTCTAATCTCTACTTTATGAATTGCAGAAAAAAGGGAGGAGGAGACTAAAATTGTTGATGTGGATGAAAACAAGTTAAAGGGTAACTCTCTAACACTAATTATATCAAGTCATTGAATTTTGAAACCTGGAAGTCTTTAATCACAGCATGTAAAATAAAAGTATTTCTCAGCCCCCTTTTGTTCTCTTATTGTCTAAATTAACGTTTCAAAACAATCAAGAATTGCGAGGACTCCTCACAAGCTTGTGCAAAGGCAAAACTAGTGGATCTGAAAGCAAGGCTTTAACCGGATGCTGCATATGCCTGGGTTAGTGGTGTATTATATCCTCTGTTTCCTTACTCAGATTCCACTGCATCATATTCATTGGATTTATCTGTAGGCGACGGAGAGAAGAAGGAAGAATGGGACAGAAAGGAGTCAGCATTATTTATTGCAGCGAAAAATGGAGTTTTGGAAATACTGGAGAAAATTCTAAAGGATAAACCAGGGGCCATCCACGAAACCAACTCGAAAGGCCAAAATGTGTTGCATATAGCAGTCGAGTACAGGCAACCCTATGTTTTTAAGCTTCTCAAGCAGCAGAAGCTGTGGGATAACCTCGTTCAAAGCATAGACCATGAAGGAAACACTATCCTCCACTTGGCAGCCAGGCTCTCCCAGTACAAGCCCTGGCACATCCCTGGATCTGCCTTGCAAATGCAGTGGGAAATCAAATGGTTTCTGGTATCATTAACTACTACTCATTCCTCTTTAACTTCATCCGCAATCAAATCAAACATATAGTTTAATCTCAGTTACATATAATCTACGGCTTTTTTGCAGTATGTCAAGGATATAATGCCCACTTATGTGTCATTCCTCCGGAACAAAGGCCATAAGACGCCGGTGGAAATTTTCAGAGAAGATCACGAGCATCTAATCAAAGAAGGCACTGAATGGCTCAACCACACGTCAGAGTCGTGCTCCGTGGTGGCTGCACTTATTGCCGGCGTCGCCTTTGCCACCTCCACAACCATCCCAGGCGGCACTCAGGAGGAGACCGGCAAGCCTAATTTGGAACGCCACCCGGCTTTCAACATGTTTGCGCTCACCTCCCTCTTGGCTCTCTGCTGCTCCATCACCTCTCTCATCATGTTCCTCGCCATCCTCACTTCCCGCCATCAGCCTAGAGATTTCCGCAAAGATTTGCCTCTAAAACTTCTTTTGGGTTTGAGTTCGCTCTTCCTCTCCATCGCTTCCGTGTTGGTTTCTTTCTCCGCCGCATTCTTCTTTGTGCTCAAGGACAACCTCAAGCAGGTTATTTTCCCGCTCTACGCCGCCACCGTCTTGCCTGTTACTTTCTACGCAGTGGCTCAATTCCCCCTCTATGCCGATCTTGTCAGAGCCATCTTCAGCAAGGATCCCCAGTCCAGTAATAGAGAGTGCGAGAAGCTTATTCTCTGAAACTCTAATTCCTTCTCCATCCATTATTGTTCCAATTACCGAGTAGTGCTCTGTTTTGTTACCAACAGCTCCGGCCAGCATGTATTTTGAAATGATGATTTCATTGTCGTGTTGTTTCAAATTTTATTACTGTATGAAAATCTCCCGTGATCATATAATGAATAACCGTAAGCTTGAAGCGCTTTTACAACTAATCCCTTCCTTTAATTTATTGAATTTGAATCTCTCTTTAACAATTTTTCTCCCAATCAAAAGATGATTTAGCGCCATTAAAGATCCGTAAAACGAGTGTAGTCTTTATTCTTTACCGTTATGGCGAATTCATTTCAAGAGTGTTTTAGTATTGAGAGTATATATGCGGCAGACAAAATTGAGTAGGGGTGATGGAGGGTTGGCCGTGACAAGTTAAGGTTAAGCGGTGCTGGCTAAAAAATTTTATTTGTTGGTGGGTTAACTTTTAATCAACCCTAGCCCATCATTTTTTGTGAGTTTGCGGGCTGGACTTGTGCCAGCTCTAAAATTGAGAACTTTGAGACTTCAGGTGGCATCATCAATTTTGGAACCTTTTGTTTTTTATAAAAAAAAAGTGAGACCTTGCTTCCGCTGGTAAAGGTTATGTTTTGAAAAGAGATCAATTCTGTGTCAGATGAAAGGAACAAATTGCAAGATGATGTATATTCATGGGATCAAGAAACAAAAAACCGGATCAAACCAAGTGGTTCAACCGAAAAATCAATAAATCAGTCAGTAGTCTAATTTGGTTTGGACATTGAATCGGTCAAGAGTTGAACTAGTATTAAGCCAGTTAAAATTGGGAGAATTGGTGAGGAACTGGTTTGGATGATTATACTGTGATTAGTTTTATTTTTTCTCATTCACCTCCTAATATCTCAGTTACTATAGATTTAAATAAATTTTAATAATGATTTTAGTATCAATAATTATTAATTTTACTTATTGATAAATCGTAAAGATTAAAATTCTCAATATTATTATACTTTGTTATTGTTACAATCAAATTATTATTATATTTCTTTGTATATTATTATTAGTGATTATTAATATTGTTATCTTTTGTCATTTTCAATTAAATTATACTCCTCCAGTCCTTAATATAAGACCTAATTGTTGAGTTGATTTTGATCATAAATATAAGACCTATTTCTCATATTTATTAATTTTTTCTAAATTATCCCTATGGATACTCCCTCAACCATAATCAAGTAGAAGAAGGAGAGAAGATATTAAAAAAGATTATTATAGTGTTTTAGGAAAAACATGTCATATTTCTTATAATTAACTAACTTACCTAACTTGCTTATAAAAAAAACTAACTTACCTAATTTTCTTAATTGAATCAAATTAGTTAAATATGTCTTATATTAAGGACCGGATAGGTATTATTTTAATATAACTGGCTGTACTCTAGATTGACCCTGGTCCAACCAACTGATCCTTCAACCACTGCCTCAACCAATTTAGTTTCCGTTCGTTGCTTGCCCAGGATAGCTGCGTTCGCCTCTTTTTTTTTTTTTAATAGAAAACGAGACATATATTCCAAGAAAATAAGTTTAGTACAAATCAAATGCAACTATAATTCTTTCATCGTCCCCTTCCTCTCTTAAAGTGTCAATTCAATTTTGTAATTTTTAAGATTGCTCCTTCTCTAGTCCTATTTATAAGATACTTCTTGTATATTTCACACAAATTAAAAAAAAACAACACTAAACTGCATTAAATCTCTACTAAAATATAATAACTTTCAACTTTGCTTAGTATATATACCTTTTTAAAAAATAACTATCTACATTATAATAAATGACGGATAAAATAGTAAATTAATGTTAAAAATTTAATGAAATGACTTATGAATAGAAATAAGAAAAATATTTTCTTTCTGCTTTATAAATAGGATCAAATGAGTAATTTGCAAGGATCCATTAGAAATTCTTTAGTCTTTAGTATAGGGTCTAATTGCTGAGTTGATTGATTGTGATTCTAAATATAAAATATATTTATCAATTTTTTCTAAATTACCTCAATAATATTCAGGTAAGAGAGGGAGAAAAAATATTAAGAAAGATGATTATAGTGTTTTTGAAAAAACATGTCATATTTCTTATAATTAACTAATTTATAAAACTTTCTTAATATATATATAATCAAATTAGTGAAATAGGTTTTATATTAAAGAATATGCTTGCTTGTCATGGTTGAAGTTACTTTTCAAAAGAAATAGCAATGTCTTTGACGAAAGGAACAAACTACAGGAAGATGACGTACATATTGGAAATTGGAAGGGAAATTAGAGGATAGTGCAAACACGCCAGGTTAGCGTTGCTCATTATATTGGAAGGGTAAACAACGTGGTTTACACATAGCACAAAATGAACAGAGAAAAAGATACATACACACATACATAAAACCTTGCTCTTCCACAATGAAAAGAGATTCCTCTGTACTGTATAGAGACGCATATCGGAGGAGTTTGGCAGTACAGTGAGCGACGTTAGTGTAGTGGTATAAGAAGCGAGTTTTGGGAGCAAAGTGACAACCACCTGCACCATCTTACCACACACACAGAGTTACGTTGTTGGCCCTGGCACCACTGCCAAATGCGACATATGGATTCAGGTATAGACGTTCTGACGACGGCGTACAGTTTATACCATTCCACGCTGCAAGGTGATTGGGATGAAGCCTTGATGACGTACACAAGCAATGCAAGTATTCGCGATGCACCAATCAACAGCTCCGGCGACACTGTGCTGCACGTGGCGGTGAACGACGACAGAGAAGATATGGTGGCGGGGCTGGTAAACGAAATCAAGAAGAATGGGTTGTTGTCGGCGCTGGAAAAACGGAATGATCGAGGGGATAACCCACTGCACTGTGCAGCATCAAGAGGGTCCCTCAAGATGTGCATGTCCATAGCCGAAGCTCAAGGCGGCATCAAACTGGCTGAAGCTCGCAACCAGAAAGGAGAGACCCCTCTCTTCTTGGCCGCTCTTCATGGCTATAAGGATGCTTTCATTTACCTCCACTCTCGTTGCCCCGACCACACTAGTGGACTCTGGAAAAGAGCTGGCGATGGAGAGACTATCCTTCACTGCACCATCCGCCGAGAACACTTTGGTTACTATCTTATATTAATTCATTTCATCTCCATCCTTTCTTCTTATTAATCATTTGTTTGTCTATGGCCTTGTTAATTCATTTCTGTCCTCGTTCTTCATAGAGCTGGCATTTGAAATCATCCATCTGTACCGAGATCATATAGTGGGCTCTGTGGATGAAAAGGGAATTACCCCTCTCCATATCCTGGCCAACAAACCTTCTGCCTTTGAAAGCAGCAGCAATTTCAGATGGTATAGCAAGCTTGTATACAAGTGTAAGTATACCACCAGTATTTATTCACTTTTTTACCACTTAATTAACAAAAGAAGAAAAAAAACTGAATTTGGAGCCAACATCGATGAAATCTTTGGCAATTAAGAACATGGGATCTGTCAAAATATATATAGTTTACATCCATTACCCGACAAGAGAAAGTTTAGTTCATGAAAAGAAAGAAAGAAATTAAGAACATGAGCACATTTGCATGAATATGAATTTGCACATTTTTTTAAAAAATAGCAATTAAATTCTAATTATTTTTTATATTTCAAAATAAATGCAATTTCCTAGGTATAACTAATTGAAACATTTCATGTATTTTGAAGGCATAATCGTGGAGCCATTGAGGAGCTTCGAACAGCGGCCAAAGGAGAATGACAAATTGTTCAACTGGATAAAATTATCTCAGAAAACCCAGTCTGGCAAGTTCAATATTAATGAAAACAAATTTTCTTTATCTATCTTTATTTTGTTCAATCCAGTCTTATAGTGTGCTCGGATAGAGGGAAAATTAAGGGGAAAAGAAAAAGTAGAGGAAAAAATAAAGAGGGAATTAAAGGAGAAAATAGAAGAGGGAAAAGGGGGAAGAAAAAAATAATGTAGGTCCCATATAATTTTATCCCACATTTTTCCTTTAATATATTGGAGAGAAAAAGAGAAAACTAATTTCCCATATTTATCCCTTTACACGTTCAATGGGCATGATGATCACCTGATCCGGAACTTCCCCTCTTTTCTTCTTCGCCACCTCTTTCCTCTTTTGTTTTTTGTCCTAACCTTTAGATTAATATTTCAACGGTTGAGTATAAACCTTTTTAAAACTATTATTAAAATATTAAATTATAAATATAAATAAATTATAAATTATAAAATATATTGAAATTTAGTTCTAATAGTTTACAAATGCACTAAATATTTTTAAAATTTTTACAATAATTTATAAAAAAAATAAAATTTGAATTGTTGAAATATGTTAATCTAATGATTAAAAAAAAATGAGAAGAGGATGAGAATAGAAGTAGGGTGATGGGGGGCCCATATGAATAGGTGATAATCCCACTTGCTCTCCCATTGTGACCCAAACCAATCCCCACTGTGACATTGGGACGCCGTGGAGTATATATTATTATATTCCATAGATATAAATTACTATCTCCTACTATTAATTAAATTTCAAACTATTTCTGATCTTAAAAATTGGAGATAGTATATCATAATAAATATTGTGCGTATTATTCCCCCGGTCCTTAATATAGGACCTAATTGTTGAGTTAATTTTTATCCTGAATATAAGACTTGTTTCTCATATTTATTAATTTTTTTCTAAATTACCCCTATGAATACTCCCTCAACCATAATTAAGTAGAAGAGAGAGGAAGGATATTAAGGAAGATGATTATGATATTTTAGAAAAACAAATAATTTTTTTCTAATTAAATAACTTACCAACTTTCTTAATCTAATCAAACTAGTTAAATAGGTATTATATTAAAAACCGAAGGAGTACATTCTATAATTTCAGTCTTTAAAAAGGTTTATAATACTAAGCTTCCTAATATAACTCTATTATAAATATAAAGTGATGCCTTATGTTTTTTTTTCGGTATATTAATTACTTTCTCGGATAAATAATAATAAATTATGACGTTTTATTTTAAATTTATCATATAAATAATAAATTACTAATAAAATAAAAGGAGCTTGAGTGTATTGTCATTATGATATATTTTAAATTTCTTTTGTCATTTACCTCAATGTCTTAACTTTAAAATACTACCTCCTAAGTATAAGATCTCATTTGTAAAATTTAAAAAATAATTTTCTTTTAGCTTCACTTTGATCCTTAATTTAGTGGTGTTAATTTTTTATTTGGAATTATTTTTCATGACATTACTTAAAAAATAGCTTAAAAATCAAATAAGGTATTATTGTCAATGCCATGCATTTTCCTTCAAGTATGAAGTATATTATTATGATCTGTTGTTCATGTTTTGTGATGAAAAGGAGCGGATGCAGAAAACCCAAGTTACGACGGATATGAAAATGGGCCGTCAAATTATTGGAGATGTTATGACATTTTCGAGCGTGCATATACCTTTGTTATTCAGCCTGTCGTTGAAACCCTTGGTATACTCTCTCTAAATGACAAGCTGGCTTGTGCTGACATATGTGTGCGCGCGCGCGCGCGCGTATAACTATTTATGGATCATGGTTTTAATTCTCTGTTGACCGTACGTGTGGTTATGTTTATAAATATAAAGGGTTACAGGATCTAAAGGATTTGAAGAAGAAGAAACAAAAGCACGTCTGGTGTCTCCAGATACTGGATCAGCTTTGGAGTTATAGCAATGTGGCATACGTTGGAGGGGGAAGTGCCTTCCAAAGCTATTCCTTACTTCGATCTGTCAAAGAACAACAATTTCCCAAACCAGGTCAGATCGATGACAACACAAGAGGTTTTTCACTACTTCTAATTCACGCCCATCATTAATTTTATATCAGATAAGTTTCATGCAACAATGAATCAACCAAAATGCCCACCTTTATACTCCTTGGGCTTGTGGTACTGGGCATTATCCGTCATGCTTTCTAATCCATATATACATAGATTATGGATGGAAAGATTTGGGCCAAAATTTCTTAATACAATGCCGCCAATCTATCATTAAATAATTGCAAATTACACAGGTGATGCCAACAAAGTACTGAAACCAAGTGATGATGGCAATCAGAACCGGCAGGAAGGTAATAAAAAATTTCTCTCTCTCTGATAGCAAATACTATATAATTAATTGTGGGTCAAAATATAGGACCCAAAGCTTGGGTCGCCGTATTTATCTGATTTATATTAGTCTAATTTCTAAATGATCAGAAATAGAATGAGAAGGGTAAGTAACTTTAACTTGTATTATATGAATTGCGCAGAAAAAAAGAATGACGAGATGGAAGATGTTAGCGGGAACCAAAACAAATTAGAAGGCAACTCTCTACCATTACTTATATCAGGTTGAATTTTGAAACTTGAAAACCTTTAATGACGACTCAGTCACAACATATAAAAGCATCTCCGAGCTCATTTTGCCTCTTCTGTTGTCTAAAATTGATGTTGCCAAAATCCCAAGAATTGCGAGAACTCCGCAAAAGCTTGTGCAAAGGCAAAAATCATGGATCGGCAGGTTAGTTGCATATCTTCTCTTTCCTTATTCAGATACAGCACCGCACAACCCCTCTACAGTACACCATATATATTGATTGGATTTATTTGCAGGCGACGGGGAGAAGAAAGAAGAATGGGACAGAAAGGAGTCGGCGTTATTTATTGCAGCGAAGAATGGAGTGTTGGAAATAGTGAAGAAAATTCTGAAGCATAAACCAGGGGCCATCCACGAAACCAACTCGCGAGGCCAGAATGTGTTGCATGTGGCAGTGGAGTACAGGCAACCCTATGTTTTTAAGCTTCTCAAGCAGCAGAGGCTGGGGAAAAGCCTCGTTCAAGGCGTAGACAATGATGGCAACACTATCCTCCACTTGGCCGCCAGGCTCTCCCAGTACAAGCCCTGGCACATCTCTGGATCTGCCTTGCAAATGCAGTGGGAAATCAAATGGTTTCTGGTATCATTTGTTTCTCATAATTCTTCTTCTTTTTCCTTCTCGATAAAATCAACCATATATATACATACATATTAATCTCATTCACATACAATATATGGTTTCCTGTTTTACATTTTTTTGCAGTATATTAAGGATATAATGCCCAGCTACGTGCCATTCCTCCCGAACAACAACCAAGAGACGCCGGTGGGAATTTTCAGAAAAGATCACGAGAATTTAATCAAAGAAGGCACTGAATGGCTCAACCACACGTCCCAATCGTGCTCCGTCGTGGCCACACTTATTGCTGGGGTCGCCTTTGCCACCTCCACCACCATCCCCGGCGGCACTCAGGAGGAGACCGGCAAGCCTTACTTGGAACGCCACCCGGCTTTCAACATGTTTGCTCTCACCTCCCTCTTGGCTCTCTGCTGCTCCATCACCGCTCTCATCATGTTCCTCGCCATCCTCACTTCCCGCCGCCAGCCTAGAGATTTCCGCAAAGATTTGCCTCTCAAGCTTCTTATGGGGCTGAGTTCGCTCTTCCTCTCCATCGCTTCCGTGTTGGTTTCCTTCTCCGCCGCATTCTTCTTTGTGCTCAAGGACAACCTCAAGCAGGTTGTTTTGCCACTCTACGCCGCCGCCATTTTGCCTGTTACTTTCTACGCCGTGGCTCAATTCCCCCTCTATGCTGATCTTGTCAGAGCGATCTTCAGCAAGGATCCCCAGTCCAGTAATAGAGAATCTGAGAAGCTTATTCTCTGACAGTCTAATTTCTTTTCCGTCATTGTTGTCCCAATTACCGAATAGTGCTCTGTTTAATTTGCTATCAACAGCTCCATCAAATATTCTTAAATGAAATAATGGCTGCGTTGTTGTGCTGTTTCGAGTTTTCGTATTGTACAAAAATCTCCCATGATCATCTAATGAATAACTGGAAGCTTTGCAGAGTTGCACCTCTCTGATATTCCAAGTTACTGCCTTTATTGAATATAATCTCTCTTACGTCAACGTGACCCGTAATCAGAAGCTGATTTGGCGCATTAAAGATCTGCAAGGGTGTAGTCGTTATATTCTTCACCGTTTACACGAATTCAATTCAAGAGTGTTTTAGTTTTTTTTCCCCACCAGGAGTGTTTTGTTATGTCCAATCCTTAATATGAAATTAATATGAAAGCTAATTGACTAATTTCAGTAGATTAAAAAAATTAGTGAATTTTATTGTAATAAATATGTGCTTTTTTTCTTCTAAAATATTATTATTAATTAAGTATAGTATCTAGAATTATCGTTACTACAAGAATTACCTTTAAAAAGAATTTTAAAAAAACAGAGTGATAGAATGAATTTGGGTCCTATATTTAGAATCAAATTAAAAGTTAAATTGATTATTATATTAAGTATCGGAGGAGGTAGTAGTATTTAAAGTATACATGGCAGAGACAAAATTGAGAAATACGAGTGCCATCAATTTTAGAGCTTTTGATTTTTTCCAAAAAAAAAAGGTGTGTAAATTTGTCTCAGAAATTTTTAATTAGAAGCACTAAGCATGTAAATTTTTTTTGGTGCAAATTTATTTGAAAAATTTAAAATATTAGCAATATTATTCCATATTGCTAAAAAACTAATGTTAACGATTAAAATATTCACATTCATTGTTTACATTTTTAATTATAAGGGCATCATTGCTACAATTTTAAACTTTTAGAATAAATTTGGAAAAATAACAATAAAATACCTTCTGAATTTTAAAATACAAATAAGGCATCCGAATAAACAAAATGATAAAAAAGGCATCAGGTACTAATCTGGAATTTTTATTTTTGGCCTCAAAACATGTTGTAAAACCCATTGACAAAGTAGTAACTTTTACTATGAAAGTTGTAAATCTCACTATGTATTGTAAAATTTAGCATGGAATTGTATTGTTTTTTACAAAAAAGTTGCCCAACCCTCAAAACAATTGCAAAACTCATTGACTAAGTAGTAAATCTCACTATGAAAGTTGTAAATCCCACTATGTATTTGTAAAATTTGGCGTGGAATTTTTTTTTTAACAGAAAACTTAACTAGCCTTTCAAAACAAGTTGCAAAACCCATTGACAGAGTAGTAACTCTCACTATGAAAACTGTAAATCCCACTATATGTTTTGTAAAATTTAAAATCAAAATTGTCATTTTCCTAATAAATTTTCACTCCAAAAAAATGTTCGCATTCCTGAGTTAAAACTTTCAAAATAAATTTATACTTTAATATAAAATACATATAATAGCTTGCTTCTGGCAGCTAATGTTATTTGGGTAAAAGTACAATTTTATACCTGATCTTATTTTTAGGTATACTTAGCATATTTTTTGGTAATTTAATTTTACCTATAATCTTTTTTTTTATACAATTTTACCTCTAGTCTTATTTCTCAATTTATAAAAAAATTATGGATAAAATTGTATTATTAAAAATCAGAGTATTGGGTACATATAATAAATAAGATAAGGAGCGAAATTCCACCCTTACCCAGCTTATGTTTGAAAAGAAAACAGACTCTGTCTGAAGAAAGGAACAAACTACAGGAAGAAAACTAAACATATACTCCAAAAGAAAAGTCCAATGCAAATCAAATGGTAGACAAAGTCAACCTCTCCTGCCTGACCAAAAAAAAACCTCTCCCACAATTTGAGGGGGGCGATGAGACGCATGGCGATACGGGTATATTGGCCGCAGCTTCCTATATAAGTTTATCTCATTAGATTTTTAAATCATTAATATCAAATACTAATTTTTTTTTGTAAACATTAATGTTATTATATTTTTAAAAGATTTTAGAATGACTTGTAATATTATTACAGATTCATTTGTTCAAGACTTTTATAATGTCAAAGAATGTAAACTTAATTTCAATAAAGTATAAACAACATTATGCATGTTTGTAGTAATCTTCCATCTTCGGGTCCTTAATATAAGATCTATTTAACTAATTTTATTATATTAAGAAAATCAAGTAAGTTAATTAATTATAAGAAATGTGACGTGTTTTTTCCTAAAACTCTTAATCATCTTTTTTAATACTACTTCCGGTCCTAATTATAAGAACTATTTGACTAATTTGAAGAGATTAATGAAAGAAATTAAGTTAATTATTTGTAATAAATAGGTATTGTCTTTCCTAAAATATCCTTACTAATCAACTGTATTGGCTAGAACTACCATTGTTAGAAGGATTATTTTGGGGAAAAAATATATAAATATGAGAGACAAAATGAATTCGGATCTTATATGTAGGACCAAAATAAAATTCAAACAAAGTCTTATATTAAGAACCGGAGGTAGTATTGCCCATCCTTTTCCTACTTGATTATGGTTAAAGGAGTATCAATAGAGGTAATTTAGAAAAAATTAATAAATATAAAAAATAAGTTTTACATTTAGGACCATTATATCAACTCAATAATTAGAAACTACATTAAGGACTGGAAGAGTACCTCATATCCTTAATATGAAATGTAGTTTAAACTGCAAACTAAATTTTATATTGAGAACAAAAAATAGTTGTTGTTTGATATTACGAATTCACATGTATATATATTATTTATATATTTTTACTAATTTGCACATGAAAAATAATTCTGATAATAATCATTCAAACATATATTTTTAATTTTTCAAAATTATTTTTTTAACAAAATCTATTCTTTTAAAATATATTTTTCCAATAATCTTTTTAATCACTTTTTTCTAGAAACTATTCACAAAAGCTAATTCAAATAACCTCAATGAACTGTGGTAAACAGCGCAGGTGATGCACCGAACACAAACAGAGCAAAAGATAATAATACCTTGCTCTTTCACAATGAAAGGTCATATATTCTTGCTTCGCCCACTCCTCGGTACTGTATGGACATCTACGGGACGAGTTTGGCAGCACAGTGAGTGACGGTAATCTGGGCAAAATGCCCATGTCGACGGAGGTGGAGTTTATATTTCTGCACATTAGAAGGGAAATGGGATGAGGTTGTGGCGGAATACCAAAACAACGTGAAGATACACAAGAGAGCAATCAACAGCACCAACGACACTGCGTTGCATGTGGCGGTTAAAGACGGCAGAGCAGCCATCGTGAAGATGCTGGTACATCAAATGTCAATAAGGTCGTTGTTATCGGCGCTGGAGATAGGGAACGACAAAGGCGACACGCCACTGCACTGCGCAGAGTGGAAAGGGTCGCTCGAGATGTGCGAGTCCATAGCCCAAGCCCAACCCCGCGGATCCGAGAAAGCAAAATGCACCAACGAATGCTCAAGTTCATCAAAAAGGTATAGTCCATTGAATTTTCAGCTGTTTCAAATCAATTAAACATACGATATATATCTCTGCTGTATTAATGAATAAAGCAGGCATAAACATTCAATGTCATGCTGTTAGAAATAGTATTGATGGATGCATGGATGAATTTGAATACTATATATTATGTATGTGCATGGATAAGGCAGGCAATGGTGGGGACTCAAAGGAGGAGACAGAAACTTATACAACCTTGTTGGTGGCAGCCCAGAAAGGCGTAATTGAAGTAGTGAACGAATTTCTAAGCCAACTACCGGTGTCCATCTACGATACCACATCAAAGGATAAAAATATATTGCAGGTAGCAGTGGAGAACAGGCAACCCAGGGTTATTGAGGCAGTGCAGAAACAAGTAAACAAAGAGTTAAAGCTTAATCTTTGGGCTGACCTCATTGAATCAGTGGATACTGATGAAAATACTATATTGCACTTAGCAGCCAAGTATGAAGAATCCAAGGTACATCCTTGGCAGATTCATGGCACTGCCATGCGGACGCAATGGGAAATCAAGTGGTATGAGGTAATTTAACTTGCTATAATTAAGGAGCCATGTCTAAGCGCTGTCCTCACAATATCCATGTACTCTTTTGACGATGGAATTTGAATTGTTATTGCAGTATGTGAAATCCTTCTCGCCACGCCACTTCCTTTCCCTTAGCAATGCAAAAGACGAAACTCCGGAACAAATCTTCTCTCAAGGTCATGAAACTCTGGTCAAAGACAGTGGCGAGTGGCTAAAGGATACGTCTGAATCTTGTTCGGTGGTGGCTGCGCTGGTTGCCGGAGTTTCCTTTGCAACGTCGAGCCAAGTCCCCGGCGGGACTAATGGTGATACTGGCAGACCGACCTTAGAACGACAGCCGGCATTTGAACTCTTCGCTATCACTGCACTTATTGGGCTCTGCTTCTCTGTCACTGCACTGATCATGTTCCTTTCCATACTCACCTCTCGAAAACTACCCAAAGATTTTAAGAAAAATTTGCCACTCAAGATTCTTCTGGGCCTGGGCTCGCTGTTTGTGTCCATTGCCTCGATGCTTATATCTTTCTGCGCCGCACATTTCTTCGTGCTCGAGGACAAATTCAAGATGGCAGTGTTCCCTCTGTATGCCGCCACCTGCCTTCCTGTTTCCTTCTACGCAATCGTACAGTTTCCGCTCTACATGGATCTTTTGAAATCCATTATTACAGAGGTTCCCCAGTCACTCCCTTCTGGCCATGTCTGATTATATATTTCCTCTGGCGACGGAGTTTCTTGTCTTTCTTTCGTCCATTTGTTCCCCTCCCAATTGAAACCTGCATTTTCTGATCTTCAATAATTGCTTTTCCTCCACCAATTTGTGTCATTTGTGCCTGTTTGTTTATTATGGGAGATTATAAACCTCGTTGACTTGAGCAGCCTCTATGTAAATGATTCGTCGTTGCTTTTGAATTAAACAAAGAAATCATTCACGTGCCACTGTTTTTGTTTTTTCTCAGATACGATAGCTTGTATCAAACTTAAATTAAGCGAAACATGAAAGATTAGATTAAGTAACAATGTATTTTTTAAAACTACCCACCTAAAAGAGTGAGTCAATTCTATTTTCTAAATACTTTAAGATAAATAAGGATATTTTAAGTAATTATGACCAATTTAAAAGGTCCTATATCAGGGGTCTGCAGAGTAGATGATCCAACAAAAATGAACAATCACCGAGCCCCCACAAAAGGCTAAGTATTTTCACCAAATCACTAGCTATGAAGCAGTTAGTTAATCACTATTTAATTAATTATTTGATAAGGCATGGATCCATTCAACTTTTAGTGTTATATTAATTGATAATATATTAAATCTCTTACATGTACTCAACCACTTATTATAGAAGGCAATTTAAAGTAACTCACACCTAATCGATTGATGTCTATAAAACATTCTCATACTTCCAAACATATTTGTTAAAAACAGTTGATTTTCTTCATAGGAAATGAACTATATTAATGGAGTTTAAGTAATTTTTAATTTGTTAGAGACATTATTTTCGAAATAAACACATTGATTACGAACTCTTTAACATTTTACCAAATGTTTTATAAATTGGAAGCTAACATATATAAGTCGCCTCTCCTGAGCTTAAATACATATAACCCATAATATTTTAAAGTTTTTTTTTTACCAGGAATATTTTAAAGTTTAAAATTAATCTGCTTGAGTCTTTATTTATTTATTTATTTTAAAACCACGGACCTCCATGTTAACTCTCTGTTATCTTATAAACAGAAATTGACTGGTCAAATTAAGAGAGAACAGAAGACATCTTATGGAAATTAATCATTTAATATATAGTAATTATATATTAAAAAAGGCTTAGAAAATAAAGAAATGTTTGTGCCCAAGCCTCTCTAATGCCAGGGACCATCTGATGAAGACGTGAGGACAGTGAGAGCATCGGAAGTCATACTATGGTTTCGCCCGTCGCTCTTTTCTTCAGATAATGCGTTCCCTTTTCTTAAAATTACGCTTGTGTTGAAAAATGCCATGTGTGTTTCATTATTGTGATATCGCAAACGGTGTTAATAGGATGAACAGCAAGGAGGCTTTGAGTGAAAAAATGAAAATAATAAATAAATAAATAAAAGCTCACAAAAAGTATAATTTGAACTGAAGGAAGTACTAAAAAAAATAGCTTATTAGCAACAAAATGCTAAATAAAAATTCTGTCATTAATCACATGTTTTTTTTATTGTGAGTTATTTACTTATTTATGGTTCTGGAAAAAGTTTCGAGAAATGGTTTATATATTTTTGCCGAAATTGAAACGTAAAACTTACAAAAATATGCCTCGTATCATATGCCAAAAGTAAGAAAGCGGTACAAGTTTGATTAGATATGAGGCCTATTTTTTCACTATTATTTATTCAATAATGAGACCCCAACCTTCCTCCTTGAACAAGCCAAAAGATGCGTTGATTTTTCTAAAGTGACGGGTGACTAAGAATTAGGAATATTAGTAGTGATTAACAGAAATTTGGTCTAATAAAAGGTGGTAGCCCACAAAATGATAAACCACTGTTTCAACCTTGTTAAATCACATTTTATACCCAACTTAAAAATAAAAAGGAAAGAGGAGAGAAAATATTATGCGTGGGGTGAAACGCATGGGTATATTTGGCTGGTGCTTTCCACAGGGCAAAGCGAAAGGTTCTGTCTAAAGTGAGGATGTCAATTTCGTAATTTTCAAGATTGCCATTGGAACGCACATTTGATTTGAGAATTGAGAATGATCCCTTGAGAAATAAAAACACTCTTTGCCGACACGTATGAATTAGAAGCTAGTTTAAACTATTTGCATGTCCCAAAAAGAGTCAACATGAAACCCCAGCCAGGATTTAGTACGGGTGTTAGTCTTTTAAACTCAACACGCATTCGATTCTATATATTCGTCTTTTTTTTTCATTTTAATACAGCCATTAAAGTTTTAAGGCAAGTTGAGAATTATACTGCCTCTGGTACTTTTTATAAGAGCCTGATAATTAAATTACGATGTTTAAGATAATAGTTAAATTAGTTAAAAGTAATAAATATGTAAAAAATAAACTTTTTTCTCAAGCATATCTTTATTTGTGAGGGGGCAAGAGAGAGAGAGATATAGTAATAATGAGAGAAAGCATGAAAAAGAAGATAATATGCCAAGCTTTCAACCTTTTAATTAATGTAATGTTGAAAATTAATTAGGGACAAAAATGGTAAAAATAAATTAAATGTTCAGAAAATTCTAAATAGCTTCTTATAAAAAGGAACAAGGCAATTCAAATTTTAGGCTTTTATAAAAAGGACCAGTAGCGTCAATTTACTATTATTATTATTATGTTGCTGCTGCCGGTACAAATCTACTTCTCGCAGTCAAAGTTATTTATTTATTTTTTTTAAAGAAATAGCATTGGCTCTGACGAAATTGGAACAAATTAACTTCGAGGGAGGATGACATACGTACGTATATATTCACAGCCAGATGTTCTTCCCACCTTTCTCTTTTGTTACGCTTTTCTTTTATATTTTTTTAATTTTCAAATAATTAAAAATATATGCCAAGAACCTTTAACTCAAATGACAGCTCACAAATAAAAGTGGTGAGATTAATCTAATAGAGGGTATGCGATGCGTGTGTGCGTCTGTCTTATTTTTTTTTTTAAAAAAAAAAGGAGTAGGTTGGGGTAAATTTCTTTGAAAAAATTTGAATTGAGATTAAATTCAGACTAGTTATGTGCACTTTTTCCCCCTGGATAAGCTGTATTCACGTTTTATTGTTAATTAACATGCCTATAACCCTTATAAACAGGAAGAAATTGTGTAGGAAGAGTACTATTATGGTCAGGATCGAGCCATTATTAGAATATGTGTGCTCACACTTTCCGACACGTATTTATCTGATTATATATAATTAAGGAATTATCAACTTAAACAGAATCACTAAGTTCAGGTGTGCTCAGATTATCCCTTGGTTCACCTCTACAAGCTATGCTTAACACACTACGTACTATACTTTATTTTGGGTTTATGTTTTACTATGCCACCACACTTTTCAAAGGGCTGGAGAGGATCAATCTGAACGTCGTAGGATATTTGTTTCTAGGTTATTGTTGCCCATCACATTCGAAGGGCAAACAACGTGTTCCATATATGTATAATTATTAATTATTAATTGATGCAAAATGAAAAGAGAAAAAGATATTACATTGCCCTTCCACAATATAATGAAAAGAGATTCCTCTGTACTGTACAGACACACATGGGAGCAGTTGAGCAGTATAAAAAGCGAGTTTTGGGAGCGAAGTGACCACCAGCCACTGCCACCATCTTAACACACACAGTCACGCTGTGTTGGTTCGCGCATCAGGGCAAAACGCAATATATGGATTCTGATATGGATATTCTGACGACGACGCACAGTTTATACCATTCCACGCTAGAGGGTCATTGGAATGAAGCTTTGACGATATACAAAAACAAGGTGAGTATTATTCACGATAAACCGATCAACAGCTACGGCGACACAGTGTTGCATGTGGCGGTGAACGACCACAGGGAAGATATGGTGGAGAATCTACTGATGGAAATCACGAGACTTGGGTCGTTGTCGGCGCTGAAAACAAAGAATCATCGAGGGGATACCCCACTGCACTGTGCGGCGTCAAGAGGGTCCCTCGAGATGTGCAAGTGCATCGCCGAAGCTCAACGGGACACCCAACTGATTGAAGCTCGCAACGAGAAAGGAGAGACTCCTCTCTTCTTGGCCGCTCTTCACGGCCATATGGATGCTTTCCTTTACCTACACTCTCGTTGCCCCGACCCAAGTAGTGGCCTCTGGAAAAGATCCAGCGATGGAGAGACTATCCTTCACTGCACCATAGGCCGAGAACACTTTGGTTGGTTACTCCCTTGTTCATTCATTTCATCTCCATCCCTTATTCTCATTAATCATTTAACCCATTTCTGTTCGCATTCTTCGCAGGGTGGCATTTGAAATCATTCATCTTTACGGAAAGGACATAGTGGGCTCTGTGGATGAAAAGGGAGTTACTCCTCTCCATATCCTGGCCAAACAAACCTTCCGCCTTTGAAAGCAGCAGCAATTTCAGATGGTACAACAAGCTTGTCTACAACTGTAAGCATATCGCTAGCTTCTTTTTTTTTTTTTTTTTGGGCCCGGGGGGGGGGGGGAACTGATGTTGGAGCCAGCATCCATGAGATCCAGTGGCCCCGCATTTCTTTCTTTGTTTTTTTCCTCCTTTGACCTCCTTCTTTACCGGACAAGAGAGAGCTGAATTCATGAAAGGGGACCGAAAAAAAGAAGAGAAAGAAACAAAGAACATGAGCCCCTTATTTATTACGTGGATGTCAATTTGTAAAAATCTGAATAACAAAAAAATAAGTTATAGTAATTATTTAGTATTCTTTATATTTTAGAATACACACAGTCTCCTAGATATGTCAATAATTCAAGTATTATTTATTTTCCTTTTGTGGCGGAAGGCATATACGTGAAGTCATTGAGGAGCCTCGAACAGCACCCAAAGACTGGCCCATTGCTCCGGATAAAATCATCTGGAAGACAGAGAACCCAGGCTGGCAAGTTCAATCTAAATGAAAACATACTTCGTATATCTTTAGTTTGCTCAGTTAGGTCCTCAAGTATGTTCATTTCATCCTCCCTATAAGTGACTTTTAATATGTTGGATACTGCTAAGAAAAATTTTAAATTTCATTAATT
>NW_021634383.1:0-87355 GCF_004799145.2 Neltuma alba | reverse complement strand
CTAAGGTTAGTATCCATCGCTGCTGCATGCTAATTATTTTGCTTGTCTACTTAAAACTCGTGGTGTTAGCTGTTAAAGTGTTTCATTTTATTTAAAAGTCTTTGCCTCTGTGTTATATGGACTTGTGTATCTTCGTCTTGAATTTCTGATCCCCCCCCCCCCTGTTGTGGTCATTTCAGCACATATTGTATAGGCAGAAGGAACAGTTCAGTGACGGTGTTGGGTACAGCTGGATTGATGGCTTGAAGGAGCATGCCAACAACCTAGTATGTGTTTGGCTTAGGAAACTTTCTTGAGGTTCATTTTCTGATTTGCTGCTCGTTAGTAAAACTTTCTTGGCTATTTAATTCTAAACCTTTGTTCTCTTTTCATAATTGATCAGGTCACAGATGCAATGTTAATGAATGCAAGTTTTATTTATCCAGAAAACACTCCTACCACGAAAGAAGCATACTTCTACAGAACATTTTTGAGAAGTTCTTCCCTAAGGTGGACATGATTTTTTTTTTTTTGGGTAGATTTACCCAAAGTGCCATTGCTTACAAAATTTATACTCTGTCCAAACATTACCTCATCATCGTGTTCAACCATTGAAACAGAATGCTGCTAGGTCAACAGTTCCCGGAGGCCCTAGTGTGGCATGCAGTACCGCAAAAGCTGTGGAATGGACGCAGCGTGGTCAAAAAATCCTGACCCTTCTGGTCGGGCTGCACTTGGCGTTCATGAGGCAGCATACGAGGAAGCAAAAGTTGCCAAACCGATCAATGGCGCCCACTAAACTGCTTTTAGTGGACGTTGAGTTCTGTATATTTATTGGTTAATGAAAGTAGAGGAGACGTGTTGTTTCTAAATTACATTTGAGAACTCTACTTTGTAATAGGCATAAAGTTTATTTCTCTGAAGCATCTCTGTAATGTGGTCCCACTTGTGTTGGTGGTTGTTTTTCCTCAATCTAATGAACCGACCATCCACTGGCGTATAATAAATACGGAAATTCAGTCCTACGAAGTAATCTTATATTTACAGCTTGAGTACATATTTACACATTATACAATGCTGTATTGATAACGTAGTTGGGTGATAAAATTTGTCCTGTTATCTGTCAAAATAGCCTCCCTTACAACGTATAGATTGTCAGGATTCTGAATCAGCATGATATATATACAGAAGCTGCAAGGCATTAAATGTTGGCTCAGATGTATATCTAGGTTAACACCATCGACAGATTCCAGGTGCCTCGGCTCTGCTCAATGCTAAAACTTCTTCATACTTGGAACCATATACAAAGCCCCACAGCTGCATGGATGAAGAAGTACTCAATAATATTCTATTTGAGCAAATGTTTAATTGAAGTGTGCCTCTACTTGACATGATCTCAGATAATAAAGATAGAAAGATGAGTGGATAGTGGTCAATGATTTAGACCTTGATATAACCCCAAAGAAAACAAAGTGCGACTGTGTGTGTGTGTGTGTGAGAGAGAGAGAGAGAGAGATTTTTTAAGTGCCTCTACCTCTACTTCCTTAACTTCAAAGTCCTGAGAATGAGCAAGGCAAGGATTGCCATAAGTTTCAGAGACTGAGCTCGACCCGTTCAATCTGAAGTAGATGTAAGAGAAATTAAAGAGTGTGTACGGTAAAAAATTTGACGAAACTAAAAAATTTCATAATGTCAGGCCAGAATTCTTACAGATCACCATCCAAATAGAGGGCAAAATGACCTCCCCCGCCAAGGGCTAGAAAGTCAGAGGAGCATAGTGTGAAATAGCGGTTTATCCCTGAAAAAATTGAGGTTACTCTGAGCATAGCTAGTTTGTGGCCAAGAAAAACAGAACATAGTTAGTCCATAGCAACTTAGGAGTCCCAAACCAGGGCATAGCTAAGCTTGTATACAGGTGTCTGTGGTTGTTTATAATGCAGTAGTGTCACATTTATTGCATTTTATGGAAATTGGTTCCATTTCTCCAAACTCAATGTCTCCAAAAAGGAAAACAAAAAACAAAAAAGAAAAACAGCTGATCCAACCTAAAAAACCCATAAATTTGTCAAGGCACCAGGGCAGTCTGATCAACCCTTAAAACCAGCCAACATAAAAATAGACTAAACTGGTCACACTTGCTGGTACGTCCTATTATTTCCTACCTGCCTCACCTTGCCCTGAAATTTATTAAAAAAATACTACGTCCGTCCTAAATATAAGATTCACTTTGTAGTGCAAATTACACTACAGAGTAGATTTTTATATTTAGGACCAAAAATAGTAACATTTATTTTTTTTTTTTTTTTTGCTACATAGTAATATTTATATTCTAATAGAAAATGTTTCAACTCAATCTATTTGTCCATATATTGTCAATACTTTAGTTAGAAAACAGCCCTCTTTAATCTCAAATCTCAATCATACCACTGATAAGTCCCAAACTCCAACCATCAAAAATTGAATTTTACCAAAATCCAGCCCGAACTCTGGTCAAACATCAACTTACCCAATACCAAAAGAGAAAAAGAACTCAACACACACGAGACCAAATAGTATATGTTTTATAATACCTCAGTCTAATCTCGAGGTAGAACAACTACCGAAGTGCACCAAGATTCTGAGACCAAATTAATCTCTGGTTTTATTTGCTCGTGAAAGAGTATAATCATATGCTGCCCCGGGGGGGGGGAGCCTATCATTTTATAAATCAGGAAGTCAATACCTGTTGGGCGATATATAGTAGGATGGCCAGAGGCGTTTGTGAAGACAAAAGTATTACTTGTTCCCTGTTACAAAATCTAATCTTAGCAATATAAAACAAATGATAATACTATACAACAGTATAACATAGTCAGTAGGCTAAACAGTCAGATAATGACCTGATATTTTTTGTTTGATGGCTTAAGTGGTGCTTCAACCAAGCCACCAAAAACTGCACCTTTACGATCTCCAACAACCTGGAGACAGTAAGATAATCTTAACGCAAGTGAAGAACTTATCCTTACAATTTAAAGGGCGGTACAATGCAATATCTTAGTTGACATACAAAATAACAAATAGTGTATTAATCTGTACCAAACACTGCATTTCACAGGTCAAATTACAAAAGGTAGAATGACTTTAAATTACAGTACGGACATTTACACCAGAGAGCTTACAAGCACAGGAAGTTAACAAATACGATAAACTACCGCATACTACTCATAACCATGTTCACAAACTATTCAGTGACAGCTAAACAACAATGAAACGTGACTGTTGGAATAGTTGGTAACAATGTAAGGTTCAACTCAGATAAATATCCACCCGAAGTGATCAAGATCAAGAATGGGAAATGACATATAAATTGTGGTATATGATAAAATCAACATAAAACAACATGAGATATTATCAAAAGCAAAAAATCAGATATCAAGATAATTATGACATCAAATATCATGACTTCTTTATATTTATCACTTAAGCTGTGAAGTAAGAGAACTCTACTTAAGTGAACAGAGATTACATAGTATATTCCTGTTCCACAATGACCACAGTAAAGAAAGCCTCAAAACAGGAACTCATCATTTTATCCATTAATTAGCCCATCAACTGTAAAAATAAAATATCAAAATAATTATGGTACAAAAATATTACACATTTATATTTGTCACCCATTGTCAAGAAAGAGAACTCTATTTAAGTAATCAGAAACTTCTAAGTCTACTTTTTCTTATTTGATTCATCATTTTATTCGTAATTAATTTGATTTTTTTTATTTATTCTATATATTCTTCTATTTTATTCTAATATTTATTGTATTTTATTCTATTATTCGTATTCGATTTTTATTATTATTTTGATTTTCCATTTTTGTGATTTCTTTTTTTTATTTCTTATTGATATTCTTAATTTTTTTCAATATTAATTTAATTAATTAATATTTTTTATTAATTAAATATTAAATTAATTCATTTTTGGCAAACAGAAACTGCTAAGTTAGCATGTCCTGCAAGAATCTCAACAGGCAACGCTTCTAAAACCAAGCTTGTCCTCGAATCAAATCTGCAACTAATGGATGCTGGCGTGAAGGTATGGTAGTGAATGACAGTTCAAATGTTTAAATAATTCCAACAAATAACATTTGCATATGAGGCAAGAATTGACTACGATGCAGGACTTCTGTTTGATGCTCAATTAGTGGATATAACCCAGTCTAAGTAAATATCGCACTGTCCACTCAGAACGTGTGTTTCATTTCTAAAGTTAAGCAAAATTAACTAGTACTCAGGGTTTATATTGCTCAAGCCTCAAGGGCAACTAAACCGTACCAGCAAACTTAAGCCAGGCCAAAGCATGCTTCTCCTGTACAGTGTCAAAAGCGACATCCCATGCCTCTGTGTACTGCAGGAAATGACGAACGGTGATAAAAAGGCTTCGTAAACATTACTTTTTGATATAAAGGTTGCTGAAATTAAGCATAGAAAGAGTTTCATATGCGCCAAATAAATTTTGCATCCTTATATACCTGTATAGTAGCATCCATTTCCTCCCATGAATAAGAGCAGGAAGAGAAGCATAAAGAATATTTCTCATTTTCTCTGAAAGGAGCGCTGAAGGTTCAGAAGCTTCTGGTAGATCAATCAAAGATGTATGTTCCTCCTCAGGCTTAATATGCCTCATCTCAACACCAGATAATCCGGAACCATGCCCATCATCCAATTTCATTTCAGTCTCATCCTTCCGCTCTTGAGAGCGGAATCCTGTGATTCTTGCAGCTTGGTTGATAGCTCTACCAACAGATTGCTTACCCCTGGAAAACAAACTTCTCTTTCCAGTATTTTCCTTCATAGCTGAGTCTGATGGCGGCATATCAGTTCGACTTCTAGTGTCATTTTGCCCATCTGGGTTTACATTATCTCTAGAATCTGAAGAAGACAAGAACGAGTAGAGGAATGCAGAGAAGGATGAAGTATCAGGCCCATCAGTTAATTTCTCGCCACCATCTCGATTAGTTGACTCCGAATCAGACACATTTGATATATCCCTCCTTCCTAAGGAAAAAATAGCCAGACGAATTTTAGCAGGAGATACTTCTTAATTACAGTTTAGAATTAACCTTCCGGATACAACTAAAAAATACATACTTGAAGAAAGAGAAAAGTAAGGATACAGCCTATAGAAAAAATTGTATTGCAAGATGTACAAAGCTAATTAAAGGGCTAATTGACAAACGGAATCGATATGCCTTATCTATAACTCAATATAGGGTAAGGCGGAAAAGACGAAAGCCAAGGAAAAGCAACTTCCATTACCAATATAGGCCGTATACGCCATCTAAATTTCCATAATCACAAACATGTAACAAAAAGATCAAATGAAACAGAAAGGAGTGAGGAAATTACACTATGCAAAAAGGTCGTAGAAAATGACTAATTTGGATAAAAGACTAATGAATTGATCGGGGAAGAAACAAGGAGATTCTTCAAAATAAATGGGATAAGAATTAGAGAGAAAATGGAACGCAAGAACTTACAGAAGGAGGAGGAGGGGCTTTAGAGGGTTTGTCAGAGATCGGATTGAGTAGGACAGTGGTGAGATCCGATACAAAGTGAGCTGTTTTGCTTCGCAGAGATTGCTTTCGTCCCATTTCTACATACAGAAGATGCTATGAGTTTCTACTCAGAATCTTCTATCGCAAGCACACCGTCTTTGGACAAAAATTCTTATGTTTTTATCTTCCATTTCTGCTGCCTTGATGCATTTGATGACAAATTAGAAATGTCTCCCCCGCTTACCATTCTTTGTACTATCTACTTCGCCTATGTGAGAGAGAGGATTGTTGAAGTTGTGACCCGGTCCCCAGCTTCGATCAGGACTTGCAGCTGCGAATAGTCGGTTCGGTTTGTCAGCCGGATTAAGTGGGTTGTCTGATTCGCCCAGTGAACTCAGAATTTTCGTAAAAAAAAAAATTAAGGCCAATTATTCGATATTTTTTATTGTAAAGAAAAGCTTCAAGAAACTTTGCAAAATAATTTCTAGAAAACATTGCATTTATGTTTCAAAAAGTAATAAATACAATGGGGAAATGAAATATATCAAACACTAAATAATGTAAAGGCAGTAAACGTTAAAAATTGCATTCCATTTTATTATGTAATAAATTATTACCCCGTCCTAATTATAAGACTCCGTTTATAAATTACAAATAGGATTTTATAATTAGAACTGGAGATAGTAACATATAATATAAAAATTTTAACCATGCTCAAAAAAATATAAAAATTTTAACAATAAGAACTAGTTATAACTCGTGACACTTTAATTAGAAAAAAAAGTATAAAGTATAAATAAAGGCTTATTTGGATTTATAGCAAAAAAAGTAGTTTATTTTCAATTTAACTTTTAAAAAAAATTGAGATAGTGTGATTTATGTTTGGAGGAATTACAATCAAATCCCACAAAAGAGAAATAATTACCAAAAGATTTCAATAACAATATCAACAATTTATAACGACAAATCCTATAATGAGAATGACAACCTCTGGAACTTATTTTTTTAATTGTTTTTCTTGCTTGGGACCTCATTTTAATTCTCCCTTTTCGTTTAGATTGACTTTTATAAATAAATTGGTTTATAAGAGTAAGTTGTTTAGATTATAATTGAATAAGCAATTTTAATTAGTAAAATTATCAAAATGAATATAACTTTTATTAAATAATGAAAAATAAAAAATTATCAATTTACATGTTCCTTCTATTCTAAATATAAGACTCATTTTGTAATGTAAATTACACTACAAAATGAGTTTTATATTTAAGAACGAAAGAGCAATATATAATTTTAAATTATTTATAAGCTTTCACTGATCTTATTTATAAGTTTCAAATTTGAGGAGGAGCGTAATGTATTTTATATATTTCAACTTAGATTTGTATTAATGTTTCATGTGGATTTTTTTTTCAAATCTTGGGCATAATTATTTATTATCTTTGCTGTACTCTCTCTTATTATACTTTTCTATACATTTTTTAAATTTTTTCTTATTAATTACAAGGATATATTTGTAAATAAAAATATATTTCTAACTTCATTATTACTTTCAGCTAATTTTAAATAATTTTTGGTTATCATAAATTAGTTATTTGAGGCTGGTCAAAAAAAAGTTACTCCTTTTATCTTATTTATAAGTCACTTCTAATATGTTTCACACAAACCAAGAAAAATCTTAAACTTCCTTAATTCTCATTTAAAATTCAACAACTTTCTAACTTTATCCCTATTTAATATACATTATACTTTATATAAACAAAATCAACACAATAATAAATGAAAGATAAAATTATACATCTATATAAAAAAATTCTCTCAGTGCCCTATAAATAGGACAAGAGGAGTATTTAAGACTTATAATAAAAATAGGAAGAAGTAGTAAATTTCTTAAAAGTAGGATTTAGCTCCTTTTTTTTTTTTAACTTCTTTCTCCATGTTTCAAAAGCCAAAAGTCATAAGTCATAAACACTAAGGATATATTTGGATTAACGTTGGGTAAAAATTGACTTCTAGTCTAATTGACTTTATAACTGAAGTTAGAGTGAAAATCAGTTAGTGTAATACGATTTATGTTTAGATAGGTGCTTATAAAAAGTCAGTTAAAAAAGTTACAAGTTGTTTAGATGATTAATAGAAAAGTTAGTTTAGTTATAAAATGACTGAAAAGGATATGGATTTTATTGAATAGTAGTATTTGAAATTTTATATTTTTAATGTGATAATAGTTTAAAAAAATACGTAAAATTATTATGATAAAATATAAATAGTTTATTTGTGAAATTATAAAATAAAAATATTTGTTACGGAGAAAAATTTGAAAACACATTGTAGATAATTAATTAAATATACATAATAGACAAATATGAATATAAATTAAAATTTATTTGGTCTCTAATTAAAGTAAATGAAATCACATAACTAATTAGATCATAAGTTTTGCACAATTTTTCCATAAGTCAGTTAGAAAAGTTGATCCAGATTGCGTTGGATAAGTCAGTTAGAAAAGTTACTTTTTCTCATAAATCAGTTAGAAAAGAAATCACATCCAAACAATCTTCTGAGCCACAATAAGTCACAAATCTCAGTTTTACGCTTCCTCATGTGCTTTTACCTTCTGCAACGGCAATCTAAACGAGACCTAAATTTACGGAATGGCTTATAAGTAACTTTTCAAACTTGATTTACAAAATACGAGATAAATATGTGAGAGGAGTTTTCTCTCGACTTGCGTGAAATTACTTTTACAATTTTGATCCAAACAAGTCTTAAATTTCTGTTTATAGCTTATTGTAACTTTTTATATCAAATTCAAAATAACCCAAACACTACAATTTTATGGATAGCACATTTTCCCATCCAATGGCAAGTCTAGGATGCCTAAACTCCCTCACAAACAGACCAAAAAAGAAGTCAGCTTTATTAATCTCAAAAAACCACAATACAAACACCGTTATCCAAAACGAGGGGGCAAAAAAAAAAAAAAAAAGCCACTCAAAAAGCTTACACGCACAATCTAACACGCAGCTAAACCAGAAAAACAAAACTATACCTATAGCAGTCGAGAAAAAAATAACCAACTATTTATCTGTTAAAAAAAAACTGAAACAAATTATACGGATTATAACTATAACTATATAAGCCGAACAAACTAAGCTACTCCTCCGGTCCTTATTATAAGACCCAATTTAACTTTTTATTTAGTCCTAATTATAAGACCCAATCCATTTTTTCTATTATATTTATGCATTTTTTTCCAAGATAATCCTTCTAATAATGATAGTTTTAGCCAATATACTTAATTAGCAAGGATATTTTAGGAATCACAACACTTATTTATTATAAATAACCAACTTAACTTACTTCCTTAATCTCCTCAAATAAGTCAATTGGGTCTTATAATTAGGACCGGAGGAGTATATTCATTGGTATTTCCTGGTTCCTATTAAGAGCTAGTTAGATATTAAATTTGATTTTAAATATAATATCTCAATCCACCTTATTTTTAATATTTATTCATTTTACCCTTCAAATTATGTTTGGATATGTTAAGGAGTTTTTATAATCACGGGATAACTCAAATGCATACGATTAACAAAAGTATTTTAAAAAATTTATTTATTACAAATAACTAATTTAATTAATTTTTTTAATATTATCAAATTAGTTATCTAAAGACTAGAGGTGGTACAATTTGAAATCAGCAACCAAACACCCTCAGCCAATTCCACTTCGAATTCGTCCTTCTTCCACATTTGAGCTTCTTCCCTTTTCAGCAAAATCAGAAGCAACTTCCTCAGGCTTCCAGTTCTTCATATCATTAGCTAGAATCTTAGCCAAAAAGGGTGTTGATGAAGTTACCCACCCAATAGGGCACGCACACTCCTTGCCTACACTTTACAACAACCTTGTTCTTTCTTCTTGTCAGATTAGCATCAAGCTCTTTACTCACAGCTAACAGATTGCAATTCCCATCTATACCTCTCCATTCAGCGTTTTCAGTGAAATTTTTTTTTTCCTGCAACACCAAAACGCCTCTACACAGTCTGTTTCAATAAGAGCTCTCACAAATCTTCAGTACCTAACCAGAATAATAGTTTTAATTAAAACACATTAACCCAAGAAAATTAAAGAGATGTTGGATGAATCCATAATCTACAATGCAAAGATATTTACGACCTTAAAATAATTCCAAGTTCTGTTTTGAAGCATGTATCACTTTGAAGTGTTTGCTTTTTAAAAAGAAAAAAAAAAAAAAGAAAAGGGGGAAAAAAAAAAGCAGTGTCATTTTTAAACTGTGATTGGATATTTACGACCTTATCCGCATAGCTCGCGGTACTTGTATTTGTATTTTGGGGCTTCAAAATGAAATAAGGGAAAATGGAACCTCTAGTCCTTATAGTTTTAGGTAGTTTTGGTTCTAGTATCTGATGTTTAATATTTTTGAAGCAACTCCCTAAAAGTGTTTCTGTCTGCACCGTTACTCTCTCCACTTTCAAATACTACCTCTGATTCTTAATATAATAGTTAATTTAAATTTTAATTTGGTCTTAAATATAAGATTCTAATTCACTTTGTTTTTCAAATTTATTCATATTTTTTAAAATAATTTTTATAATAATTGTATATGTTAAAAATTTCATCAAATGATAGTTATAATTAATACACATGATAATAAAGGTATTCTATAAAAGACAATAATATACAAAACTAAAAACAATCTTTAGAAATAACTTCACAATCTTTACTATCTTATACTCAAATTAGTTAAACAGTTTTTACGTTAAGAACAAAAGATAGTATTGTTTTGAGGACTGATAGCTGGCACTAACGCTGTTAAATTTGCTGACGTGTCTAACGGCACCTACATAACCAACATTTCCCAGCTGACATGATGGAAGTCTTCAAGTTGTCAATTTTTTTTAATTAAAAAAAGTAATTGAAACAAGGGAAAATTTTAGTTAAGGACCACAGAAGACAATTTATATCAATCAAGGACCAAAACTTTATGAAATTTTACTGCAGGACCAAGGGACCAAATTGAAATTAAAATTTAGAGTGAGATTACAATAATACCCCTTCCTTTTTATTTTATTAAAAAATAAATATTAATTGAAGATACTATTCTGGCCACCAGAGGTCGGAGGTCCAACCACCGGCGCTCAGGTGGCCGCCGCCGGGAGTCTAGCCACTGGTGGCCAGAACAATAGCTCCAGCCGGCCTTCGGTGGCCGGAATTTTTTTGTTTAAAAACAAAGTGGCCAAGAGAGAGTTTGAACCCATGACCCCTTGGCACACCAAAAAATTTACAACTACCAAGCCATGCAACCCATTCAAACATAAGATGCAAATAAAAATACATATAACAAAACAAACGCAACTATTTGAGTGTAAGTGAACAAGTGAAATTAGACGATTTACAAGTGAAATTCAGCAATTTACAACAAAAATTAGGTAATCTAAAAATAACATAATAGAAGTCATAATCCCAAATGCAAGTGTTTAAGTGCAAATGAGCAAGTGAAATTTGAAGATTTACAACAAAAGTCTATGGATTTACAACCCAAATTTGGCAAACACAAGAGAATTCACAATCCAAAATGTAAGTGTTTGAGTGTAAATAAACAAGTGAAATTCGACGATTTACAAGTGGAATTCAGAAGTTTACAACAAAAATTAGGCAATTTACAAATAACATAATCGAAATCATAACCTCAAATGCAAGTGTTTAAATACAAATGAACAAGTGAAATTCTTTTGCAAATCTATAAACTTTTGTTGTAAATCTTCAAATTTTATTTGCTCATTTACACTTAAACACTTATATTTAGGATTGTGAGTTCTATTATGTTATTTGTGAATTTTCTAATTTTTATTGTAAATTGTCGAATTTCACTTGCAAATCCATAAACTTTTGTTGTAAATCTTCAAATTTCACTTGCTCATTTGTATTTAAACACTTGCATTTGGGGTTATGACTTCGATTATGTTATTTGTAAATTGCCTAATTTTTGTTGTAAATTGCTGAATTCCACTTGTAAATCGTCAAATTTCACTTGTTTATTTACACTCAAACACTTACATTTTGGGTCGTGAATTCTTTTGTGTTTGCCAAATTTGGGTTGTAAATCCATAAACTTTTGTAGTAAATCTTTAAATTTCACTTGCTCATTTGCACTTAAACACTTGTATTTGGGGTTATGACTTCAATTATGTTATTTGTAAATTGTCTAATTTTTACTGTAAATTGCTGAATTCCACTTGTAAATCGTCAAATTTCACTTGTTCACTTACACTCAAACAGTTACATTTTAAGTTGTGCATTCTCTTGTGTTTTCCAAATTTGGGTTGTAAATTCATAAACTTTTGTTGTAAATCTTCAAATTTTACTTGCTCATTTACACTTAAACACTTACATTTAAGATTATGACTTTTATGATGTTATTTGTAGATTGCCTAATTTTTGTTGTAAATTGCTGAATTCCACTTGTAAATCGTCTAATTTCACTTGTTCACTTATACTCAAACCGTTGCGTTTGTTTTGTTATATATACTTTTATTTGCATTTTATGTTTAAATGGGTAGCTTGGCTTGGTGGTTGTAAACTTTTTGGTATACTAAGGGGTTATGGGTTCAAACCCTCCTTTTGCCATCTTGTTTTAAACAAAAAAAAATTCTTACCACCGGAGCTACTGTTCCGGCCACCGATGGCCGAACCTTCGACCTCCAGTGGCCAGAATAGTATCTCCGGTTAATATTTATTTTTTAATAAAATAAAAAGGGAGGGGCATTTTGTAATCTCATTCTAAATTTTAATTTCAATTTAGTTCTTTGATCCTGCAATGAAATTTCAGAAAATTTTAATCCTGATTGATATAAATTGTCTTATGTGGTTCTTAACTGAAATTTTCCCTTGAAACAAGGTTACAGGGAAGGAGTTTGCTGAAACCATAACACCATTTCTTTGAAGCATCGTGAAGGTGTTGGCTATGAGGGGTTTGGCTTGGTTTGGGTGTTTTCTTTTGATTAAGCTTGACAATCCCTATTGCTGCAACTTTCATAGAGCGAAGATGATTAAGAAGTGCTAGTATTATGTTCAAGACTCGACCAATTTATTTATTGAAAACATCATTACAGATTGCCATTGTCAATACTGTTGAAAAGAAGTTCAAATGTGTAAGCAGCATCATAGCTGATAGGAAGAAAGAAAAGTTATATCTAAAGACTTGAGTTCAACAACATAATTACTCTGTTTTGGTACCACGAAACAGAGGTCAGCGAATTGAGTATCACTTTGTAATTGTTCCTGTTAGAATCAATCACGCTATCAAATTTAAAGTCAGAAAAATATGGTTCCATTTCAATCAGAATAATTCATCAATCACGTGATCCTTGCGAGAGGAGTCGTTATATTACAACATCAAGCCAACCACCTAATAGAATAAAAATATAGCAGCTCAGATTTCTCACCATTTTCTTAGATTTCTTGGAGGCTACCCAATTTGAATGAGAAGACGAGGAATAACAATGAATGTAGAAGAAGATGATGACCAGAGGGAACAAAGAAAATGAGGAGTGTTTATTGAGGGATCGAAGAACATGGGAGAAGATAAAGAAATTTAGAGGTCATTATTCAGTATAAGAAATTTTACAAACGAGAGGCAGAGGTAGCAGTATATTTTTTTATTAATTTATAGTTATGATGGATAAGTCATTGACGCATGGTGCAGCCGTAGAGGCCAGTGGGAGAAGATTCCTAGCTCGCGACATAACCTTTGAGAACACGGCTGGCCATGCGAAGCACCAAGTCGTCGCAGTCCAGGTAGGTGCCGACTTCACCGTCTTCTACCAGTGCGCCTTCCTCCCTCACCAGTTGTCCTCTAGGTCCACCGCAACCGTCAGTTCTTCATCAACCGCCTCCTTGCCGGCACCGTTTACTTCATCTTTGGCAACTCCGCTGCCCTATTCCAAGACTGCGAGAAGAACATGGTCATCGCACAGGGACGGGTTGACCCAGAACCAGAAAACCGGCATCGTGATCCAGAAGTGCCGTATCGGAGCAATGAAGAACCTGGAGGCAAATAAGGAGGACTTCAAGATCTCTCTGTCAGTTGTTTTTTTTTTTTTTCCCCTCAACTCATATTTTCATGTCAGTGGTACTGCCTAGCAGCCAAATATGAAAGTGGAGGGAACACTTGAGAGCGGAGGGAATAACGGCGCGGACGGACAAAACTTTTAAGGACTGATCCAAAAACATCAGGGGCTACCGTTCTTGAACCAAAACTGCCTAAAACTACAAGTACTATAGGTTTCATTTTCCCAAAAAATAAAACGCATTATGGGGAGGTTTCAGATCTGACCGTGAAAACCGTCGTGTGAGGCAAAAGGTTATATTTACGATCTTAAATAATTACATGCTGCCTAAGTCAATTGATTAAGGGCCCACTAGAATCATTACGTTTCTTTCTTTTTTTGGTACGTGGCGTTTTGTGTAGATCCGCAAGTGATTCACGTATTCTCACACAGTCATGCTAATCATTCTTGCCTGAACAAGATCACCATCCACTCATTATATCGGGTTTACTTGTCGCATTTCTTTCGCTTTCCTCCACATACTGCAGGTTCAGATCGATTTTCGAAAGGTGACTATGGCGTCTCTGAAGGTCCCTGCTCAAGTTCCTTCTCCGTCCGAGGATGCTGAGCAATTGCGGAAAGCTTTTGAGGGTACCAAATTCGTTTTAAGATCACCGGACTGAAACGATTAACACTTTTTAGTTTTTGTTTTTGGGACTTGATTTCTCTTATCAGATCATCGATCCGTTGAGTAGTCATATTTTTGTGACCGGTCTGGAATTTCTCCTCATTGTGATCTGATCAATTTACTTTACAATAATGTATAAGATGATTCTGGAGTTTTTCTTAAATCGTAATTTTTATTGTGCATCTGATCACTGTTACTGGTTATCACGTTTGATTATATGTGATCTTGCTGATTGCGCTCGTGATATGTCTGTTCCGTTTATGCATTACGCGGAATTTACCGATGTTTCTGAGGCTTTACTTAAATCGAAATTTTTATTGTGTATTTAATCACTGTTATTGATGTTTGAGTTTGATGATGCGTGATCTTGCTGCTGACGCTCGCGATAAGTTTATTCGGTTTATTCATTACGTGGAATTTGTTTTTGAAGCATTGAGTTGCGTATGCATTTCAGACAACGTATAGTTAACTAAATTCCTGCTCTTACTTTTTCCAAGCACAATATTCCCTTTTGGAGCCTTGCTTTTAAGCATGATTCTGGTCTTTCAAAATTTTCTACCCGTATTCCTAGTATTTTTGCAGTTTTGTTGAATCTGTTGGCGATCAGAGATGTGGTTTTAGCTTACTGCTTTATAGAAGTAGTAGTAGTAATAATAATAATAATAATTCTCTGATTAGAGATTGTGTTTATAATATTAATTTTTCCCCTTTAATTTTGATTTCCATTTATTGCACCTTTCATGAGCGGTGTGGAATTTTCCTTCCGATGAACCAAAGAGAAGGCATATCTGTCCATGTCTTGTGTTACCAGGCTCCGTTGTTTGTGATAACTTGAATAATGTGTTTTCTTATTCTAGGAACTAATTAATCAGTCTCATTCATCTAATGTTACTTACCTGTCAACTATCGCTCGTTGTGAAATATATTTGCAGGGTGGGGAACAAATGAAGATTTGATAATATCTATCCTGGCCCACAGGAATGCATCTCAGCGTAAGTTGATTTCTGAAACGTATGCAGCTACTTATGGAGAAGAGCTTCTTAAATCCTTAGACAAGGAACTTTCAAATGACTTTGAGGTTAGTTTTGAACCTTTCAATGTATTCTATGTTCTATTCTCAATTTAATGGCTATTTTATTTGTCAGAAATTTCAAAGTTAGTGCTTAGGTTTTCCTTCGTCTCAAAGTGTGAAGTATCAGTCCTGCCTAAGAATGACCCTGAGTAAAGAGGAAGGCGCTGTTACGACTCTATTAATGTGTTATGCTGTCTAATGTGATTTGGATTTAACAGCGAATTGTGTTGCTGTGGGCCCTGGGTCCTGCTGAGCGTGATGCATTTTTAGCCAATGAAGCTACTAAGAGGATGACTTCCAACAATTGGGTTCTTATGGAAATTGCCAGCACTAGATCTTCACTTGATCTGTTTAGGGCAAAGCAAGCATATCAAGCCCGTTTTAAGAGATCCCTCGAAGAGGACGTTGCTTATCACACATCTGGGGACTTCCGCAAGGTGTGTTACTCATTGCTCAACTTTTGAAATGCACACTCACTCACGTTGTAATTTTAAGCGGCTATTCGTTTGATTGATGTGATTTATTCAATCAAAATCTTTCAAAATTTACACCCTTTTTGCTTCGAGGAGAACTTACATTACGGTCATTGGTGCCCAAAAAAAAGTGTTAAAGAAAATGGAGCATTCAAATTACAATGACCTTCAAGAGGGTTATTTAATATGGATCTTCTTCTGCACGCATGCCATTTTGTTAGAAAAAGAGGGTGATGCGGAAAGAAAAACAAATGTAAGTAGTTCACTCCCTTATTTCGTCCACTTTTTTATCTGGATTGTGAATTGTTAGGATCGGCATTGGGTGATGACTCTTTGAACATCCATGTGTTTTTGCATTATCATGCTTATCAAGTCGATCAAATTAGCCTTTTCTTTTACTTTCTTTTACTTAGGTCTTTATGCATTTTTATGACAAAACTAACCCCGTGTTTCTCTTGTAACAGCTGTTGGTTCCTCTTGTGAGTACATTCCGTTATGACGGAGAAGAGGTGAACATGACATTGGCAAAATCAGAGGCAAAATTGCTTCACGAGAAGATTGCAGAGAAGGCTTACAATCATGAGGAATTGATCAGGATTATAACGACAAGAAGCAAAGCACAGATAAATGCAACACTCAACCAGTACAACAATGACTTCGGGAATACTATAAACAAGGTATAACTCTCGTGTGTATACACTTGCTTGAAACACTCAATTTTGTAATTCTCTTATCCGTGCTTTCAACTTGCTGGCCGTCAATTGAAGCAATTTGGCCTATGGACATCATCTTGTGGATTAATCTCTTACAATTTACTCAAAAGGACAAATACTTTGGTGTTAGAAATTGTCACTAAACAGTGGTAGGATGATTCAGTCACTTTGAAGTTGAACTGAAAACAAGTCTCCTGGCTACAGGATCTGAAATCCAGTCCGGAAGATGAATATCTGAAACTGTTGAGATCTACAATTAAGTGTTTAACCTTCCCTGAGAAGTATTTTGAGAAAGTTTTGAGGATGGCTATAAACAAGACGGGAACCGACGAATGGGCCCTTACTCGAGTGGTGGCTACTAGAGCTGAGGTTGACATGGAGCGAATCAAAGAGGAATACCAAAGAAGAAATAGCATTCCTCTGGACCAAGCAATATCCAAGGACACTTCTGGAGACTACGAGAAGATGCTTCTTGCATTGATTGGTCATGGTGATAATTGAAAATACTTTATCTGTTCAGTAGTCATAGGACTGCTGGTCAGGTTATAAACCTTCATTCCCATCGTCTGCTAGTGAATTTTCCTGTGGGTGTCCGAACGTTGGTATGACTTGGTGGGTCCTCTCTCTGATGTGCGATGGTCCTGCTAATGGTGTGCTGGCCTCGTGTTTTACTTTTGCTCGTCATCAATCATGGTGGTTTAGGAGATGTTAACTTCGAATAAGCAGACGGCGAAGATACTTATCCCATATTTTAACTGTATGACTCTATATTATCCATCAATCTATTTTATGTAGTCCATGAATACCATCAGGCTAAGAATTAAAATTTAAAACTTAAGCTAACGAGGTTTTTTCTGCCACGGCAACTTAAAAAAAGTGTCGAAAATCCCCAGCCGATTTGTATTGTTTCATGTTCCCATTCACAAGCTAATCTGTGCAAGTATAATAATCCTCTGTTCATATCAGCAAAGGAAATTATTTTCCACAAATTGTTCATATCAGGGGAGGATAGGAAACACTGAAACAGCATTAAAGAGCCACCAACTATATCATGCTTTATCTTCGAAGTCGTAAAAACAGAGTTCTCATAGTCATAAGTGATGAACTGGTCATGGTCACACGTTGTCCGCTCAAGTCAATAACATGAAAGTCCTCATGAGTTTGTAAAAATGCCTACACATCTAAATGTGACTACAACATTATTATCGTTATTTAACTTAAACCAAGGTGATGCTGCTTTCCCCGCCGGGGGGTCTGCGAGCACCACGTAAGCAGTCTCTGGCTTCTGCCTGTCCATCAGCAAATATGTTGCTGCCAGTCATTTCTCTCAGTTTAGCCCTACTCAGAGGCTTTTCTGCTGATCCTGGCGAAGCTTCTACATTGAAAATGTTGTTGCCTGTTAACTCTGCGAACTTCTGGCCATGTATCTTCTTTGATGCCTTAGGTGGTTCCTCGCCAATTAAGATCTTGCTTTGTCCACCCGCAGGCTACACAAAAAGAAGAAGAAGGAAGGAAGGAAGGAAGGAAGAAAACACTCTGGTCAAGATACGGTTGTATGAAAGAAACAGAACTAAGCTGTCAAGCTCGATGCAGTCCAATTGCTTGAGACAGGAATATGGACAAAGCAAGTGAAGTAACAGCATAATTTGAAGCAAACCGATATGCCATAAAAAGACTAAGAAAAAACCTTTTTTTTTTTTTTAATTGTAGCACAGAAGATAAAGCAAAAGACTCGGGAGAAGGAAAGATTGTGATGAAAACCAGTAAACAACAACGAAACTTACGTTGGAAACTTTAACTGATGTGCGCACATTACGAGGAGCTGGTTCTCCCATATCTTTGCTTTCCTTCGATTCCAGAGTGCGTGCAGCAGCCAATGAACGAGGCGTAGTTTCAGCAGGAGCGCCAAATATGTCATGTCCACTGAGTTCCTTGGACTTGGCATTGGATATTTTTTTAGACTTTGCGTCTGATTCGCTTTTCAATGTCCCACTCAGCTCGCGCTGCTTAGCTACCTCAGGTAGTGAGGTAGGCTTCTTTGGTGAAATACTTTCTTCAGTACTGAAAGATATCTGACTAATTCCAGTCATTGCTTGCTGAGATGCAAGGGGAAACATTAGAAAATACTCAACAATTGTATACACAGTTTGATGTTTGAGACATCCACATGGTTTTAATGATATGCTGCACCAAGGAAATCATCCAATATACCTGATACATTCGGATGCCAGTTTTGCTATTCGAAGCAGATTTGGCTTCTGATGTACTGTCTTCAGCACTAGCTGAAAATATGCCACTTCCAGTCATCTCTTTCATCTTATACCCGGAGCATGGTTTTCTGGGAAGAGTAGAAATTTAAAAGGTTAGCACCAAGAATAGATTGAAATGATGTTTCTACGTTCACCACAGGCAATGTGTTCTAGTTTACATAATGATTTTCATCACCAAAAAAAAGTTCAGTATCTCAAATATGCACTCACACTGCACTGAGCATGCACAAGTAAAACACTTCATGGTTCAGGTGTAATGTTTAGCAATGCAATATGAAAGAAAATAACAGTAATCTCAAGGTAGAAACAATTTTTTTTTTTAAAAAAAAAAAGGAATCCCCTACCATCTTGTGTAATCATATTGCTTTTTTAATTTTTATTATTTATTTTTGGGAGTTTTGGGAGTAGAGAGGTAGGTGGAAGGCATAATAGGAATCAAATCCTCGGACATCAGGATCTCTAGGCAAGAATAGTCGAGAGCAGAAATCTATGACCTAACGCTCTTGGGTGAATCAAACTGCTTGGACTCGTGAAGAGAAGTCCTGGACTCGTGAGTGTTAAAGTGCATTGGGCGAATCATCAGCGAATCTTGTCTCGCACTTCGTTTGGTGGGATTTACGAACTTCTATTTGTCGCAGATTCCACCAGCCTATTTAGTATTCTACCCAACCATCTTCAAAACTTTAACTTTACAACTTGAACCCATAAAAGTAAAAGGCGTGAATTTTGAAGCTACAATGTCAACTTAAATATAAATTCTGCACATGATTTGAACCAAAAATGCCAGAATTCTCAGTACTTCACATCATACTTGGTAGTTGGGAACTTCAATTTGTGATCTTAACAGAAGACATTGATAAGCCGTTTATGACGATCGCAAAACAGATCGGCAAAGCTAATGAATTAGCATGCAGTGACCGTCAAACACTAAGCCCAAAAACAAGGAAAAACGGAAACAAAAATAAAATCAGATCAAGGAGCAAACAAACTAAAAAATGAGCTAAAAAAACAGCAGATCTAACCGTCCGTGCATTTCTAACAAGAACGCAGACCCAAATTCTAAGGAAAAAATCGGAAATGTTAAGCACGAGATAATTAGTAACGAATCTTACGTCTTCTCGAGACTCCGTGCTTCATCCTCGGTGACCTGGCCTCCGTGAAGCACCTTGCTGATTTTATCGGACGGCTGTGAATTCAATGATGGAAGATTAAACAACAAAGTCAATATCCGCGTGAGACTGAACCTAAGGCAAAGAATCATAAGTACGGAGTTAAGGGTAACCTGACGAGACCGGAGGCCGGTCACAGTGGCGGAGGAATCTGTCGGAGGAGCTTCCGACCATGTGAGAAGATCTGAAGTGGAAGTGTTTGGCTTCCTCACGGGCGTGCTTCTCTGCATTTTCTTCTCTGGGAGTGAATCTTGCGGCAGTCAGATATTCCTGGGGACTGTAACGACGGAGTGGGCTTCGGGTGGGAGAGATATTATATTGAGAAATGAGAAGATTTGAAAATGTTTGGACTTTTAAACGATGAAGATTTTTTTTTTGGGGTCCCCGGGAGAGAGGGCGAACCGGCGAAAGAAGAAAACTAAAAGGCGATAAAGAGCTTTGAATTTCGTAGGGCAATGAAACAATGTCTGGAGAGAGGGGAGACACCTGGAAACTTAGTGCACATGGCGGACACGTGTCATCTTTTTGGCCGAACGGACACGTGTCATTCGACCATGCATGCTAACTGCTAAGGCTAACAACCACTTCTGGAAAAATACTCTCTCCGTTCCTATGTAAAAACTTTATTTTTAAAAAAATATTTAGTTCAAAATATAAAATTTATTTTTTAATTTATTTAAATATTTATTATTTTTTTACTTATTTCGTTTTTAGTTGACTGTATTTAGTGTTTACTTTCTCTTATTAATATTACCCCATTTATTTTTTTCATTATTTTTTTATTTATTACCTCTCTCATTTACCTTTTTAATAAATAAAAGAAAATTTGGAAAAAAAACATTTCTGACTTATTTATTATTTTTAACTAATTTTAACCGTTAATTCATTAAACGTGATTCTGTTACTAAAGCTTATATATAAAATCCGAGAGAGTATTGCCCGTTGCTTAATACTATCTCTCATCTATAATATTAGAATTAGTTAATACTAAAGTTAGTTAGCTAGTTTAAATAGATTAAAAAATTAATTAAGTTAATTATTTATAATAAATAAGTATTATATCTAAAACATCTTTGTTAATCACATTTATTAGTTAGAATTATTATTTGATGAAACTTTTAGCATATGAAATTTCAACAAGGACTACCTCAGAAAAAATATATAAATATGAGAAATAAAATATATTAAAGTCTTATATTTAAGATCAAATTAAATGTCAAGTTAGTTCTTATATTAAGGATCAAAGATAGTATAAGAGATAATTGATTGATTTAAAAAAATTTAAAAAATAATTAAGTTAGTTACTCATAATAAATAGGTGTTATCCTCTTGAAAATACCCTTACTACTAATATATGTTAGCTAGAACTACTATTATTAGATGAAACTCTTAACATGTGCAACTAATATAACAATTACATTGGGAAAAAATAGATAAATATGATAGACAAAGTAAATTACAGTCTTATATTTAAAGTCAAATAAAATGTCAAACTAGTTTTATATTAAGTAACAAAAGTAAAACTAGGCAAAAAGATGAAATTAGAAAAGGAAAAATAACTTAAAAGAATAACATTTAAATTTAAAAAATGAATCAATGACAGATCTTTTGGGGGGAAAAAGTAAGTTGGAAATGTATGAGAAAAATGAAAAATAATCGCTATACCAGTTCAGAGAGACCAATAGCTAAAAAAAAGACAGAAAGTTAACAAGACAACAATCCAGACCAACTAAACAGATTAAAATTTCAGTTGTAAACTAAAATTCACATTTAAAACTGAAATGCACCATTTACAATTAACTGTTTGTATCTGTAGTAGTCTTCATCAGTATTTATAACTAAATTAAAAGGTTAGCCATCATTATTTGGATTGAATCCTTCTATGGTTTTCTCAAATAACTATTGTTTCCTCTTCTCAACGAAGAAAGTTCAGTTCTTGAATAAATATCTCATTATCTTTCTTTTTTTTAATGAAAACCGAAAAACATAACTCAAAACAAGGAATTACAAGAGTTCAAAAACACATCTTTCATCAACCTTCACTCGTTGACTAAGAAGGGAAAGGTGATCAAAAAGTCAGAAATTTCCTTCTAAACTATGAGAAAGTCCCGCTAACCTAACAGTAACAATCATATCTTCTCTAGGTATATGTGAAAGTATGACCTACTAGTCCCTATTAATTAACAATCTAACATCATCAATATATATCTTTAAAGGTTTGGTCATTGTCACAATCTCTAATGACAAAATTAATTGCAGTTATACAATAATATCTCATTATCTAATCTCAAATAACAAGTAAAATTCAGCTAGGGCAGTCGTAAAAAAATCAATTCTTTAATTACTTCTAATAAAATAATTATACAAGTTGAATTAAAAAAAATAAACCAAAAAAATTCAAGAAAGAAAATTGTTTAAGTTAATACTATTATGATAAATAATTGTATAACTAACAATTGTGTGACAAAATAAATAATTATTTTTACTCAACTAATAATTAATAATTAATATGATAAATAGGAAAGTGCACAATTTGTTTATTAATAACCATATCGATCCCAATAAAAACATTATATAATATATTTGAACTTATGACAATCTAATCATTATAAATTAGCTTATCAAAGATCAGAAATATTATTTTAAATATTGCATGCACCTTTTTGAATATTTTTCATACTACCTCTACTTCCAATCATTAATATAAGAACTCGTTTTACTTTTATTTTGATCTTAAATATAAAACCATAATCAACTTTATCTTTCACATTTATCTATTTTTTCTAAAATAGTTCTTATAATAATAGTAGTTCTGGCCAATACACTTGATTAGTAAGTATATTTTAAGAAAGACAACATCTATTTATTACAGATAACTAACTTAATTAATTTCTTTAATCTTCTTAACTTAATCAACTAGTTCTCATATTAAAAACTAAAAATAGTACTCTTTCGGTTCTTAATATAAAACCTAATTGTGGAGTTGATTTTGGTTATAAATATAAGACCTATTTCTTATATCTATAAAATTTTTTCTAAATAACCCCTATTAATACCCCTCAACCATGATCAGGTATAAGAAGAATGAAGGATATAATGAAGATGATTAAGATATTTTAGGAAAAATATATCATTTATTATAGTTAACTAACTTATATAATTTTTTAATCTAATGAAATTAGTTAAATAGGTCTTATATTAAGGACTAGAAGAATATATTGGTTGGAGAATTCAGATTAAACTCTGAATCTGTGTTACGTGACCCAGCTCGATAAAAAAAAAATTATATTAAAAAGGAGCTTGAATCTAAATTTTTGTAGTACGTGCTCAATCTATTCTAACAACTCACTCGTCCAGAACAAGATATCATAATAAAATCATTTCGGTTGGGACTTAATGAAGTTCACGTGTTAGGGTATCTCTTAAGGATGCACAACGTGTATGTTCGTGGAAAACTTCATCACCCATGACTTTCACGAAGTTTTCTTAAGAAATTTGCCAAATAATTGTCTTGGTTAATAAAAAGAGTCAAGATGTAAATTCATCTCAAAAGTCAAAATCGTAACAATGTTGCCTTATACTGTTGAAATATTAACGGTCAATATTATTATTTTAATAGTGGATATTAATTTTTTTTAACTGTAGGGGATAACATTTGGGAGTCTGACAAAAGAAAATTGAAATTACTAAATCTAAATAAAAAATTCCTACAAAAATGTGTTATAATTTGTAAGTCAAGTATTGTCAAAACCCATTGAAAATATAAAAACCAAATTTAATTTGAGATTCAGTAATAGAATTATCTCTAAAAACTTCTGAAACAAATTTTCACTTTTGCCCCGTTTAAAAAGAGTAACCCTAGTTCCACAAATTTCTCGTAGCGTATGGAGCTAAAAAGATAACATGATCAGGCCGAGAATTTCTTTTAATCAACTGATTAAAATTTCTACATTATGTTAGGTTAACTAATAATTTCATATTTGAATTTGAAATATGCAGTTTCTTAAAATTTACTGGAAGGGTTTTATCACTTCTTTGATTGTATTTAGTTTAAGAATCTTATACTGAATTAATAGGAATCTAATATAACTTTTCTCATGTCAATTGATTTAATTTTAAGAATAGCGTGTATTTTCATTATGCCGTTTTAGATTCTCAAAGTATTAGCAGGAACAATGACAATGCAGGCCGAAGGATGCGTCAATCTAAAAGGGAAGTAATTCTTTGAATTCATAACATAAAAAATCAGTAAATTTTTCTCACATATCAAAACAAAAAATTTAGTCATTAAATTTATTCTTAAATAATAAAGTTTTTTTTTATTTTACCAATAAAAAATGATGAATTTAAATTTAACGTTATACTTTTATTATCCCTCATCTCTCTCATATATTTAATAAGGACGAAAGTGAAAAGAATCACATTAATTATTATAAAAATGTTTTATATTTTAGACTATAATTTTTTTTAATTAATATCTTATATCATGGACATGAGGCATTTCGCACGAAATATGTACTCACTTTGATATGATGGAAAAAACACTCACTTTGATATTATTATAAGTCTAATTTATTATCTTATATAAATTAAGAAATGCGGTTAAAATTAGTTTTTTTTTTCCCGTAGGACTTTAAAATTACTCTTACTTATTAGTCAGAAAAAATTGTTTAATTAGTTATAGAATTTTAAAATTTAAAGGTATTAGTTTGAAAAATTAATTTAAACATTGCACCATCGTATTTAAGGCTAGGAAAACCTACTTTGCCGGTACCTATATTTTTTATTAATTTTTAATTTGATATATATGATTTTTTTATTTGATTAAAAATCTGTTAGGATTAGCGGTAGAAAAAGAATTTATTTGTAATCTGACTTTTGAAAAAATGAGATTAGATAAAAGTTAAATTAAGTAATGTAAATTGTGTTTAGATTGGATTTTATAAAAGTTAGTTTGTAAAAATTAGATTTAGTAAAAAGTTATTTGGATTATAATTGAATAAAAATAAGTTTAGATTGTAAAATTACTCAAATAGACATAAGTTTTATTAAATAATAAAAGAATAATGGGAGGAGTGAAAGAAAATTATCATTCTGACAATTTCCAACTATCCTAAACCCGATTGCCACTTGAAAAAGCTACCTCCCTCAGCTTAAGGTGAGTCGCGCGTTTGACCCCATTTTTTGCCCCCAAGTGTTGTCTTGTACAAGCTCTCCCAAATATGCTTACTTTTTTAAACAGGCTTCTGCTGCAAAATACTCCTCTGATCCTACTTATAAGACACTTTCAGTATATTTCATATAGATGAGAAAAAATCTTAAAATGCATTAACTCTCTATTAAAATATAACAATTTTTTAACTTTACATATATTTAATATATACACATTTCAAAAGAGATAATTACCTACACTATAGTAAATGAAAGACAAAATAATATATTCATGTTAAAAATTTAATGAAATGACTTATAAATAGAATAAAAAAACCTTTTCTCTCCAATTTATAAATAGAATCAGAGGATTAAGCTATTTTTGGCCCATAAATGGCTCTCCCAGACACACTAAATTCTTTAACTTTGTTCGATTAACTCTGATTTGGTAGCACCATTATTAATCCTTACATAAATGCTAATAGTTCTAATACAACGGAATTAAAAATTTGAATCATAACTTGAGATTTGATAGGACCCCACCTGCATGTTGTTTACATGATTACATGCATTGCTCCTTTTTATTTTTTATTTGATATTCTTAATCCTGACTATTATATAATTATGGTGATTGTGCATCTTCACCCCTTTGGAAGGATAATAATTGCAGCTTTGACGGCCAAAAAGTATTTCAAAAGGTGCGCGCGCGCACACACATATTGATTGATTCCAATCCTAGGTTACTTTGTGAAAATTATCACATCAAGATTAGCACGCAAGCTTAGACTGTGAATATGATATTAGAGAACTTGGCTAGATCCCACCATAAGCAAATAATAACAATAATAATAATCGGAAAACAAAAAATTTGCCACCTAATATCACATATGTGTGATATTGCTACCTTGATCTTAAAAACCAATATTCAATATACAATAGAATTTTCTGGTAAAAATATATATAATAGAATTTATAATAAATTAAATTATTTATGAATTATAAATAATAGCACCTATGTTTTTCATACTTAGTACAATATCCAAAGAAATATGTCCAAATGCCCAATTTTTACCCAAAAAAAAAATCTGGTTGCTTCAAAAAGGAACTTGAAAATGAAAAAAAGATACCAGTTCTCCATATGTACTCTTGCTCAATTAACTAACGTTGCTTTGAAGTGTATGCAATGGATTTTTGAGATTATGGTGTACTCTATAAATATATATATATATATATATATATATATTCCCCTCTCAACTTCCCTTATGTCAAGAGTTGGAAGCCTGAAATTTGGGATATTTGTGGATGGAATTGATGTTTCCCCCCGGGGGGGAAGAAGAAGAAGAAGGTGTAAGACAGATTCACAATACAAATAAATAAAACAATAAAGAGATGTGAATCTTCTCATAAAATAATACAGCGGAAGAATCTTTGTGTGCCTCTTGCCATTTGTCTTATCTTGAATTTATCTCGGGATCTGAGATAAGGGAATAGAGCTGCAAAAGAGAACAACAGTTAGAAGAAAAGAGTTGTTCAGGTCTCTTCTGACTGGAATAGGGCACAGTGATGGCAACTGGATTGGCCGTCACCAGTCAGGGAACCTCAAGGGAGCAGATAGGTATTTTACTCGCTCACAGAATATTCAGCCGTCAACTCAATTGTTGTGTATCTCACCATCAGAGAGTTATCAACACATATATAGACTGAAAAGCTTAACCCTACTGGGCTTGGGCCTTGTTTGACTGAAAGGGCCACACTCAGAGTATTTATTAATTTCCTAATATATATCTAAATAATAATTACAATAAAATATCTAACATTCTCCCACTTGGCCCTTATACGTATGTCAATTGCCGTGCCTCAGTAAGCTAAGGCTATATTGCAAGAATCATGGCGACAAGTCCCCTCAAGTCGGGTATTATCTTCCATGCATCACAGGCAGCATCCTTACTTAATGGGTATAACTTTATGAACAAACTCAATTTTGTTCGGTTCCTACTTTATGTTTATCAACCTCAAAACACAAATGTATATACAATCATAACAAGAGATGACAAACCATAAACTTCATTGCTCATATCTCAACTAATCAATTGGAGGACGAAGTCCCATGTGAGGTACGTGTGAAACAAAGTCATTCGGTTTCAACCCTTTAGTCAAAGGATCAGCTAGCATTTCCTTTGTACCAATGTGTTCAACCGAAATTTGGCCATCCATAACCCTTTCTTTCAAGCATAGGAATTTCAATTCGACGAACTTACTTCGACTCTTATTCCTCTTGTTGTTGGCTATGGCCACTGCAGCGGTGTTATCACAGTACATTCTGATCGGCCTAGAGATCGAATCAACAATCTTAAGCCCAGCAATGAAATTCTTTATCCAGATTGCTTGTGAACTTGCCTCAAAACACGCAATGTACTCAGCATCACCAGTAGAAGGAGCTGTTAGAGTCTGTTTCGTACTCTTCCATGATATGGCTCCTTCTGCTAGTAGGAAGATATAACCAGTCGTAGACTTATTTGTGTCCAAACATCCTCCCAAATCAGAGTCTGAGTAACCAGTCACTTCTAGATTCTCTGTCCTCTTATATGTAAGCATGTAGTGTTTAGTCCCTTGTAGGTATCTAAACATTTTCTTTGCAGCTGTCCAATGCGCCTCACCAGGATTACTTTGGTACCTTCCCAGCATGCCCACAGCAAAAGCTATATCAGGTCTAGTGCAAACCTGTGCATACATTAAACTTCCTACTACTGAGGCATATGGGATCCTTTCCATTTGCTTTTTCTTGAGCTCGGTTTTAGGACTCTGATCTAGATTGAATTTGTCTCCTTTCTCTAAAGGAGTCACGCTGGTTGAACAGTTCTTCATTCAGAATCGTTCAAGAACTTTGTTTATATAGGTTTCTTGAGACAGGCCTAAAAGACCTTGAGTCCTATCCCTATGGATCTTAATGCCAATGACATAAGATGCCTCATCCATATCTTTCATATCAAAGTTCTTAAACAGAAACTGTTTCACCTCGTGTAATAGTCCCAGATCGTTGGTTGCAAGTAATATGTCATCGACATATAAAATCAAAAATATGATATTGCTCCCACTAACCTTATGGTATATGCATTCATCCATGATGTTCTCATCGAAACCAAATGATGTGATCACCTCATGGAACTTCAAGTACCACTGTCGTGAGGCTTGCTTTAAACCATATATTGATTTCTTTAGCTTGCATACCAAGTTTTCTTTGCCTTTCGCAATAAATCCCTTAGGTTGCTTCATATAGACCTCTTCGTCAAGATCACCATTGAGAAATGCAGTTTTAACATCCATTTGATGCAATTCCATATCAAAGTGTGCAACTAATGCCATGATAATGCGGAATGAATCCTTCTTTGATACAGGAGAAAATGTTTCTCTGTAGTCGATTCCTTCCACTTGCGTAAAACCCTTGGCAACCAACCTTGCTTTGTAACGATCAATGTTACCTTGTGAGTCTCTTTTGGTTTTGTAAACCCACTTACAGCCAATGGCTTTAGACTCACTAGGTAACTCTACAAGCTCCCATACATGGTTGTTTGCCATAGAGTTCATTTCCTTGATCATGGCATCATGCCACAACTTGCAATTCTCATTCTTCATGGCTTGGTAAAGGTCAAAGGATCATTTTCAATACTACATCACAGTCAATTTCTGTGAAGTACACAACGTAGTCACTAGGCAATGCCGGCTTTCTCTCTCTAGTTGACCTCCTCAGTTCAACTTCTTGAGTCGGCTGAGGTTGCTCATCAGGAACATCCTCTGTCACATTCTGTGGTGGTTCTACTTCTGTGACAGGTTGGTCAGCTTGCATATGTTCCTGATGTCTAGCATCATCAACTTGAGTTATGGGATCCACATCATGTTGTATGACAGCTCTAACTAAAGAAGAGTCATTGACAATTGATGTTCCCTCACCATTTGTGCTAGTGGTCTCTTCTATGTGATCAATTTCTATCTGATCACTCCCACTAATCACATCATTCTCAAGAAACTTAGCATTCCTAGATTCCACAAATCGTTTTGAAGGAGGCGGATAGTAAAACTTATAACCCTTAGACTTTTCTGCATAGCCTACAAAGTAGGCCCTAATAGTCTTAGGATCCAATTTCTTTTCCTGTGGGTTGTACACTCTTACTTCTGCAGGACAGCCCCATACCCTTAAATGATTCAAACTGGGTTTCCAACCTTTCCAGATTTCAAAGGGTGTTTTAGGCACTGCCTTTGTTGGAACCCTATTTAGAATGTATATAGCTGTCTTGAGTGCTTCTTTCCATAGAAAAATTGGAAGTTTGGAGCTACTCATCATGCTCCTAACCATGTCCAGCAAGGTCCTATTTCTTCTTTCAGCTACACCATTCATGTCTGGTGAGCCAGGCATGGTATATTGAGCAACTATACCTTGCTCTCGAAGAAATTCTGCAAAAGGACCAGGTGCTTGTCCTTCATTGGTGTACCTACCATAGTATTCACCACCTCTATCAGATCTTACAATCTTAATTGGTTTCCCAATTTGTTTTTCTACCTCTGCTTTATATTCCTTAAAGGCATCTAGTGCCTCGCTTTTATTATAAAGCAAATAGATATACGTGTAGCGCGAGTAATCATCAATAAAGGTGATAAAATACTTTTGACCGTGTGCGGTTAAATCAGGGCAGCAAATATCGGTATGTATAATCTCAAGCAATTCAGAACTTCTTTTAGCTCCCTTTTGTGACTTGCTGGTCTGCTTTTCCCTTATGCAGTCCACACAAGAATCAAATTCCGAATGGTCTAAGGGTGGAAGAATTTCCTCCTTAGTTAACCTTTTGATTCTATCAATGGAGATATGTCTCAATCTCCTATGCCACAAGCTAATAGAATTCTCATTGATGACACTTCGTTTAATACCACGTGAAATATTAAAAGATTGAACAGGATCACAAAATAATTTAAATAAATTATCAATCATTGCAATGTTTGCAATCTTAACATGATGTCTGCTCAAAAACATAGAGCCCTTCTCAAGACATAAACCATAGTCCAATGAAATTAATTTTGAAATGGAAATTAAGTTCCTCATGTATGTCGGAATATAAAAAGTCTCAAAAAGGTCTACATGAGTATTATTCAAAAAAATACGATAAGTCCCAACCAACTCCACACGGTCTGGGTTCCTGCTGCCTGATAGAACCCATTCCTCACTTGGATGTGGTGGCCTGCTTGTTAAGAAGCCCTGCATGGTTGTGGAAATGTGGATCATTGAACCAGTATCAATCCACCAAGTGTCATCATCAACATTAATAGCATGAGATTCTAAGGTAACATGAGAAGTAAACATACCTTTACGTTCAAGCCATGCCTTCCTCTTGGAGCACTCATTCTTCATGTGCCCTTTCTTCTTGCAGAAGAAGCATTTGGCATCCTTCTTATTTAAGGCGGTGGCAGGAGGGATTCTTCTCTTTCTTTTCTTCTTGTCATCCTTATTTCCCTTCTTACTGCCACCCCTATTAGAGCTTTCTCCCAGATGAGCTTCCTTAGGTGCACCCTTTCCACTCATCAACAGCCTAGTTTCTTCTTGCACACACATGGACAGCAATTCATCAACTGACCATTTCTCCCTATGTGTGTTGTAAGATACTTTAAAGGCATCAAACTGAGGAGGAAGGGAGTTCAGGATTAACTGCACCAGGAATTGCTCAGTAGGCTCCATATCGAAGGATTTCAACTGAGAGGATATATCTCTCATCTTCATTATATGCTGCCTAGTACCGCCTATACCTGTAAGCCTCATAGCACATAATTCCGACATAATGGTGCCCCCCATCTGCTTGTCTGTCGGTTTGAACTGTTTGTCCACAGCTTCCAGGTATTCTTTAGCAGTTTCGCATTTAGGGATTGCTCCACGAATGCTCCTAGCAATCCTTGTTTTGATCAGTAGGAGAGTAAGGCGATTGTTTTTCTCCCAGGATTCATAATATTCTTTGGCCTCTTTGTCAGTCGAGCCATCAGCTGGTTTGGGAGGCCTTTCAGTTTCCAGGACATAGTCCATGTTCAAACAACCGAGATGTAAAGCAATGTCTTCCAAATAAATAGAGACAATTCACAATAACTGTGCCATGTATGCTTAAAACATTAATAAAGTATACAATTATAAATACGTATCACTAAATTCTCCCTGTGGGCAAAGAAATTAGCATAGCATGTATTTATCTCATATTGATGGAACTAGAATGCATTTATATTTCCTAATACCTGTGGGCTACTTAGAAAATACAAGGCAATTCTATCCCACCCTAATTAAATATACATTGATAATTATCTACCTGTGGGCAAAGACCAATTATAAATGCATATTTAATTACAATTGATATTTTATAAGTCCATTATGTGATTTATATCGCATGCAATAGATAAAGGATGCTGTGGCTACTCCTTAAAGAAGCATGCTAATCACAAATATCATACAAGTGCATTTAAGTCTAGCATATGCACATCTCAATGGAGAATTTAAGCAATTAATTTAATTAACAAGTAAATAACTGAGCTAAATTCTCCCACTATTTTATGCATCCAAATAATTGTTTAAATATTAAACTCAGCATATTTCATCTTAAAATAAACATTGCAAAATTCAAATAATTAAATAATTTGCCTAAATGTATTGTCCAAATATTTAGGCAAATAAACAATACAACAAACAATTTTGTAAATTTACACAAATGTGAAATAGCTAAGATCAACTTTTATCTTTTATTTAAACAATTCAAATATTTGCATAAAATAAATTACATGTGAAAGCTATTTTCAAATAAATAACTTGCAATTAATTATTTATTTAACATGAACTGATTCTGGAAAATAAAAAATAAATGGGCTAAACAGAATTTAAACAAAACAAGGCCAAAAAGAACATTCCAGAATCAAAACAACCAATAATAACAAATAAATAAATAAATGTCAAAGACAAAAATTAAATTAATTTTCGTCTAGCCCAAATAGAATGGAAGACCGTGGCCCAGAATCAGAAATAAATGGCACAAACAAACCAAAAAAAAAAAAAAGAGCAGAAGCCCAGAAGGATTTTAAGTGAAACGGTGTGTTTCACATGCACCAGAATGACGTCGTATCGTGCGGGGGAGGGGAAGTGAATTTTCTCGCCAAAACGGCGCCGTACCGGGTCGCACTTTAGCAGTTCGGATCCATTAGACCCATATCGCGACCCGTCTTCTTACCCTTCGCCGCCGTCGACCAGATGGACCTTCATGCCTTTTTTTTTTCTTTTTCCGGCGATCCTTGGTCACTTGCAGTGAGTCTAATGTCACTCTACTTCGGTTTTCAAGGCAAAAATTATTCCTTTTAAGAAAAACCCCAACATGGCTCTCTAATTCACAAATCAAAGACAAACATAAGCGAAAATCAAAAGAGAATTTCAGAGAGGTGTTTCGGCCTTCAATTTTCAAACGAAGGAGGCGACGAGCAGTCATCGGAGAACAGAATCATTCTCCTTTTGTCCCATTATTCCGAAAAAGACCCATTATTCAGATCAAGCAACACGCAGAACAAAATAAAAACAATTTCTCTATGGAAGCAAGCATATAGGTGAATATCCCGACATGAACGCCGGTCTTATTTGGGCTTGAAAACATCCAAGATATGCTCACTGGACGAGATGGAGTCAGTTATAATTGATTTTAAAAAAAAGGAACAAGATTTATTCGGATCCTCCAATATGACTGAAGAGGATGATGATTCATGGGAGATCAAAATAATCTCCTCACATCCCTTTAATCCGAAGATATGTAAAATATAAGACATATAGAACTGAATTTAATTTTCAATAAAATAAATTGCAGTATAAATTAATTATCTCTGATCCTACTAATGGAACCCGATGTGAGTCACAACGGTAAATTATTGTATTCCATTTTATGCTCAGATCATCCCAGATAAAGAAAATAAGTAGGCAGAGAATAATCAAACCTGGCTCTGATGCCACGTATAAGACAGATTCACAATACAAATAAATAAAACAATAAAGAGATGTGAATCTTCTCATAAAATAATACAGCGGAAGAATCTTTGTGTGCCTCTTGCCATTTGTCTTATCTTGAATTTATCTCGGGATCTGAGATAAGGGAATAGAGCTGCAAAAGAGAACAACAGTTAGAAGAAAAGAATTGTTCAGGTCTCGTCTGACTGGAATAGGGCACAGTGATGGCAACTGGATTGGCCGTCACCAGTCAGGAAACCTCAAGGGAGCATATAGGTATTTTACTCGCTCACAGAATATTCAGCCGTCAACTCAATTGTTGTGTATCTCACCATCAGAGAGTTATCAACACATATATAGACTGAAAAGCTTAACCCTACTAGGCTTGGGCCTTGTTTGACTGAAAGGGCCACACTCATAGTATTTTATTAATTTCCTAATATATATCTAAATAATAATTATAATAAAATATCTAACAGAAGGAAGCTAAGGTGTTATTTTATGAATGGCGTATATGTGTGATTAAGATTTGTCATATGAACTACAATAAATTAAATTTCAGAAAACTGCGAGGATTAATTTCATTTGATGTTTTTTGGGTTTGGATCGTGGAGTTTATGTTCAAGGATTTTATGAAATGGACAAAATGTGAATTTCTCGCTGTCATTTGAATTTCAATTTTTTTGACAATTATTTGTTTGTGTTTATTTTATATATGTGTATATTGGCAACTTCATATATGTGTGCGTTGATTTATTTTATATATATATATATTCTTCCGATTCTAAATATAAAATCCTTATACGTAGTAGTATAAAGATCTTATATTTAGGACCGAGAGAGTATTTTTCAGCATTTAACAAACTTTGCATGAACAGAAATACAGGAACAATACGGATTATTCTTGGCATAAGATTTGGCGCTAGTGATTATGTGCCTGCCAGCGTAATTATTTCCAGAATGATGATTGTGAATCCTACGGAGAACGTGTGCTATTTGGGTTTTCAGAATGATGATTTGCTATCGGGGCCTAACGGTTGCAAAGGAATATTCCTGGAAGACAAGATGTTAACATGACTGTTCTGTTGTTCGTTTGTGTAGCCTTTTAAAGGCGTTATTTTCCTCAAGCTTCGGCTTGCCTTTCCATGTTAAAAAAAAAGAATGTGCAGTTTATCACTTTATATACACTAATAATAATAGTTATCCATTATGTAAGACTTTAAGTTAGCTAGGGAGAAAAAAATATTCATTAGTTTTTTTTCTCCCAAAACTGTGCAACATTAGCTCAAAACCATTACTTATAAATTCTCTCTCTCATAAATAATAATATTTTTTTAAAAAAAAATTGCAATATTTATATGTTTATTATTTTTAACTAATTTTAAGTAATATTTTAATTTACGTAATTTGGTCAAAAGTTTGTTTTGTAAAAATGGACGGAGCGAATATATGCTTAGATCTTAGCTTCATAACATAGATATGTACAAATATGGAATTCTGGAGGGTTGGCATTTGGAAGAACATAGCGTTTCCATTTTCTTGCTTTGATGGAGTTTCATGGGCCGAGATTCACATGGATCCGTTACCAGCTAATCAGTCCTGACTCGAGCGTTTTTTGGATGCCTCTGTGCTGCACCTACCCAAATTAAAGTTGGATTACGAAAGTTTATCATAAACATCTCATCATATTTGGAAGAAATGAGGTGATTAAATAGTTTAAAAGTATCCATAAAGGAGTATCCAGTATCTGAAATTCTTTTTTCCTCTTATATGTCTTGTAAGTTTTATTTTATTATATTTTTACTCCGAATTGTTTTACGCCGTTAAGTTTAACCGTTAAAAATACTGTTTAAACTGCATAATTTAATGGTCAAACCTAACAGTGATTAAGGCTAATGTACTTTTGTTACGAAAATAAACTTTTAAGGCATATAAAAGCAACCAAAAAAAAATTTACGTGTTGGGTCACTTGGATGTTCCTTCATTGACTCATTGACACTTCTAAGATATCTAAACACCTTATCCTTATTTAAAAATAAGAACTTAAAGTTTCAGTTTGAAAAGGCCAATAATCCTATTTGTGTCATCCTATACTCTTCCCCATACTTGCAACCTTAAAAGTTTATCCATCCTCACATTCATAGAAACAATTATTGAGCTATTAGATTTGCGCCAAGTACTCGAACCTTCATCGTTTATGTTTCATTCATTTATTTATTTACTTAGGCTCTGTTTGGGTGCTCCAAAACCGTGGTTTCAGAAGCACTTTTCCGCAAAACGAGGTAACCTCCTCCACATATTTACTTCGTAATCCGTAAAAGCACTTCTGAAACTATGGTTTTGTTTCTATCCAAACACTCCCTTAGTTCGAATATAACAATGAATGATGTTTGTGTTCGTCAATTACAAATAATGGGTGCGGTAAGAAATTTGAAAGCAGTAAAAGACGCTTTTGACGGCGAAAGAGGAAAATATGATAAGCTGCAATCTTAAAAGATTTCAAGACCCAGAGTTAGACTAATCTCCAGAGCTTTTATAATATTACACATTAGATTTCAAGACCCAGAGTTAGACTAATCTCCAGAGCTTTTATAATATTACACATTGGAAGGCGTCACTTTTTAATTTCAGGGTTGATTTATTGTATCTTATTTTTAAATTTTATTAGATTTTGCTATTATTTAATTTGTAAAATATTTTAATACTATTTTTTGTAATCGTTAATTATTTTGTTTCTACCATCAATATTTAGCATGCTTTTTTCTTTTTCCCCCTTTTTCAACCTTTAAACAATGACAATTCATGTTTACTTATATTTGTGTCCATGTTTTTTCTTTTTTCAGGAGTGACGTTGCAGATTTCTTAGGAAAGATGAAGGAAATATTGGAAGGGATATGGCTTTTCGATCTTGGGGTTAAACAACTTCTTGCTCAAAGGATATGAAATGCCTCCTCCTTTCTATCAACACCTCAACCTGTGAACGTGTTAAGGAAGTATATCAGAAAAATACTTGAGAATAAAATTGATGTGAAAGGTGGCCTTCACATTAAAGAATAATGTAGAGTTTCACATTTAAGATTGATCCAGCGTATGTATGGTGAGCATGATCTTGATACTCTATCATATCTAGGCCACTGTTAATTGCATGTAGAAAGAACTTTGAGTTTGTATCTGTAGTTAAATTATGTTTGTTTGAATATTTTTTGGCCAAGATTGAAGCTCTTGGATTCACAATCGAAGGGCTTTTAAGTAGCTTTTTGGGGCAGAAGCATACTTTCGCATATCTTTGGCATCACTTTTGATTAATTTGGCTTTTAGAGCAAAAGTGGCTTAAAAGCATAAGATCTTGTTTGTCATCACGTTTAAAATTATTTATAAACATATTTCATATAAATTGAAATAAAATTTGTTTATGTATTTATCTCATATTTCATAAATCATGATTAAAAAGCCGCTTGTAAGTTATTTTAAACAGGTCCTAAGCTAATATCGAGTTGCTTTTGGCTTGAGAGAAAAAAAATGATCATGAAAAAAAGAAAGAGGTTTTGAAATGGATCCTACTTTGCTTTGATTAAAAAAAGAATGGATCTAATAATTTGATGTTAATAAAAATATTCAAAGGAAAAAAATAATGATTGAGAAAAAATTTTGACAAAAATTCTCGTCACAAATTTAATTGGGAAAATAACATGATAAATTTTTATGCATACAAAATATTGGTAATATGAAAATTTTATGCGCAAAAACTTGCTTATCATTTAATACAAGTTATGCTTATTTGATAATTTTACAAACTAAATTTACTTATTTAATCATAATTTAAACACCTTAATTGTCTGAATGAATGTTTGCAAAATTGATTTCCGATCATAGCTTTTTTTCAGGCCATAGTTTTATGGACAGAAAGGGGCGTGTTGTATCATGTAAATCGCACGTGCCTGTCGAATCAATTTCATTCTGTATTAAATAAATAAATAATACAAAAGTGTACCAAAATAAATAAAACAAAAATTGTATACATATATATATATATATATATATTGATTAGAAAAATTTCCATAGGATAATGTTCGAAACCATTTGAGGGCAACTACCAGTCTGCCAAAGAAAGCGATCGGTATCAAATTAGATGGCGATATTTCCACCATAACAAAGTTATCTAATTGTGCATTTTGTTTTTATGCAATATTTCCTTGCAGCTAACTTTTACGACATTAAATATTTGTTAAATACAATATTAAAAAAATTGATCAATTATTAGAAAATTGAAGAAATTAATAATAACATGAAATGAACAGAAAGTATAAGATCTCAGTTTGAGAAACAGAGTGTAACATGTTATTAAGAAAAGAAAGAAAGAGTGACTAATAAGCTACTAGTTGAGAAGACGAACGGTCTCATCCCAAAAAGACAAAAATACATACTTGAATATGAAATATACACTTGTTGGGAGAACCAAAAACTTTTTACGTTGTAAACCTCAAAAAAAAAATTCCTAATCAAATTTTAAAAAAAAAAAAACGGAGAGAGAGTGTAACGCCTTTTGTTCGCTTATTACCAAAAGAACGAAATTCTTTTTTTTTTTTTTCCCATCTAAAGGGTAACAAATTCTTACACATACCAAAAAAATTGATTATCAAGCATGAGTAGCCGCAAAAACGAGAATTCGTTTGTTATGAAGCATATGGAAGCGGGGAACAAAGTGGAGCGGTGAATTTATAAATGAAACAGTATATTCTCTCGTTTTCAGTAAAAATAATCATTTCTTATTAATTGGAGCGAGACAACGATATTAAATGACTGATGGCATAAGAAATAATAATTAATTAAGATTTTTAAATATTTGGGATATCTGGCATTATTTTTGAAATATTTGCATTTAATTTTAATTGGACATACGTATATTATGGGATTAAGTCGGTGCTCCTACGAGGCCAATAAGATGAAAGTTCCTAACAAAATGCTGGTTTAGATGATACTCCTTCTATCCTAAATATTACCTCCGACCCTAATTATAAGAATCAGTTGACTAGTTTGAAGAAATTAAAAAAGTAAGTTGAATAAGTTATTTGTCCTAAATAGGTGTTGTCTTTCCTAAAATATCCTTACTAATCAAATATATTAACTAGAACTATCATTGTTAGAAGGCTATTTTGGAAAAAAAAACGTATAAATATAAGAGACAAAGTGGATTGGGGTTTTATATTCAAAACTAAAATAAAAGTCAAATAGTATCTTATATTAAGGATTGGAAGTAGTATAAGACCCCTTTTATAATGTAATTTACACTATAAAATAAGTCTTATATTTAAGATCGAATGAGTAATTAGTTTTATTTTGACAAGGAGAATAGTACAAGTTTGAGTCCTAAAAAAAAAATCTTTTATCAAGAGGGTTTTAATTTTAATATTTTCAACCCTACAAAAATTAGTTTTAAATTTAAAATGATTGAGTTTGTGAAGTGAGAGGATGGCTGAAGCCTCTAAGGGTCTGTTTGGTTTGAGGGGAGGGAGGGGTAGGGAAGGGGAGGGGAGCAATGATTAAAGAACCGGACCGAACCGGAAGGTCGGACCGGTTGAACCGTCACCCGGACTCGTTAACGGCTCGGTTTGGACCAAAAAACCATTCACATAGTTGAGCGGATTGGACCGGAGTTGAGCCGTTATTAAGCCGGAAACCAGAGTTGGACCGGGAACCGGAACGGTTTTCAGAAAACCGGACGGTTTTTTTAGCCTGACTGAAAAAATACTAAAAAATTTTCAAAAAATAGAAGAAAAATAAAAAAATTGATCCCCTTAAATATCCTAATATATTTTTAGACTAGTTATAACCATATAGTATTATTTCATTGAAAATTTCATATATTGTGGTGTTAAAAATCGTGAGTCGCTAGTCTTTTTGTTTCGATATTTGATCTATCTTTTAAAAAAATATTTTGATTTGAATGAATTGATAATTTGTAATATCATTAAATATTTTAAACATACATAAAATTAAATATATAAGGTTTTAGTCCATTTTCAATGATTTTATTATAATTTTAGATTATTTAAATGCATTTCTAAATTATTTAATAATTTGATATTTTTCATATATACTAATTATATGTATATAATATTTTTTTAAATTAATTATTGCGTCACCGGTCTGACCGAATGGTCCGACCGATCCGACCGATTGAACCATGACCCGTTGATATTTCCGGTTCGACTTCCGGTTCGGCTTTTAAAACATTGGAGGGGAGGTTTTATCCTCACCTTGTTTGGTTTGATTAAAAAGGAGGGGATGGGAGGGTATTTAATGATCCCTTGTTTGGTTCAAGGAGGGGAGGGAAGGGATAGTAATAATCAATTTACCATTTTACCCTTACATATTAGTTTATGTTTTTTATTGATATATTATATAAATTAATTTACATCTTAATTTAAATTATATAATTTAATAAAATTCAGTCTTATCATGTTAATATGTGTATTAAAAAATTGGTATAGTAATTTTTTATTCTAATTAATATAATAATATATTTAAAATAATCAAATTAACAATTTTATATGCTCTAAGAAAAATGAAATTTTATTATAATAATGTATATATTTTTTATTTTTTACTTAGGATAATATATTTTTTATTTGAAATAAATATATAATAATATATTTTATGGGTAGGAGTGGAATATTAAAAAAACTATAAGGACATAATGGTCCAAAATTTTGGTTCCCCTCCAAAAACCCCCAATTTGGAGGGGAGGGGAGGGGACATTTTAGCTCCCCTCCCCTCCAAAATTTTTAACCAAATGAGGGGAGGGACTCCCCTCCCCTTCCCTCCAACCAAACACACCCTAAGGTTCGGGAAAAAAAAAACTCACGTCTGATGGGATCCGTGGATGAGGCGCCTCAAGGGGGCGCGGTAGGTGAAGTGGGTGAACCAATCACGTACAAAAGAACGGTGTAATAAATACTATTACTGCCACTCGCCGGTTGCTACCAAACTTCATCAATTGGTTCTACGGTCTATAATTATATTCTTCTGATTTGATTTATAACTTATAACCTACTTTTAATGTGTTTTATTAAAATTAAAAAAACTGAATATCATTAACTAGGTCTTAAAATTTAAAAAACTTCACCTTTATTTTCTAATTAATATGTATACATTTCTTAAGAAAATAGCAGTATATAGGAGTACAACACAATAAATGAGAAGTAAAAATGCATATTTATGTAATAAATTTAATGAAATTATTTATATTAAGGATTAAAAAATGCTTTCTAACCTACAAATTAGAGGTTGAATTCTAAATTTATATAATAAATAATACGAGTCCTTTTGGCAAAAAAGAGAAAATATGACTCACTCCACAACATATAAAATTCATATTCTAATTTTATATTATCACATTTAAAAAATTTTATCTTATACATTTGCATTTTTTTTCTTTCTTAACTCGTAATATTTTTTTTCATTGGGTAAATATTACAAAGAAACATCAAAATCTTTGATCATATACGAAAATAAAGAAAAATGTGATTATAAACTTCATGAAATTTTAAAAATTCAATGTTTAACATTTTGTTTCACTTGATTTTGCTTGTTAAGTTTTCGACTTAGGTTAGGTTTCTATTTAAGAGAGTGTTTGGATTAGTTTTCAGAAAATAAAGTTTGGGAAAAAAATAACTAAAACTGATGTTGGAGAATAGATTTGAGTAGAATAGATAATATGAAAAATGTGATATTAATAACTAAAAATGTTTGAAAGATTGCAATGAGAAATAATGAAATAATCAAATATATTAAAAATGTGAAAATTATCATATTAAGATGAATAAAAAATTATTGTTGTTTATTAATGTTAAAATAAACATGATATCTTTAAGATGAAAGAAGAAGCTAAGTGCCAGCAACCGCTCCCACATTTTGAAAGGAAATAGATGAGGGTATTTTCGGTATAATTTATCTGACACTCTCGTTACTAATTAATGTCCAGACCATGGTTTTCTGCCCTAAAAGTAGAAAATTTTGGCTTCAAGAAACCTATGATTTCCTGCCAATAAATTGTTTGTTAAAATCATAAATAATTTTACCCTAAAAAAAAGAAAGCACAAATTCAAATTTCAAAAGACGCACTTATCTATTGGGTTTTGATTTTAACGCTTCTGAATTAATAGAAATTAGTTTTAAATCCAAAATATAACTTAAAAATAGTCCAAATTATCCCCAGAAAAAGAGGAAAATCATGGTTTTCTCCCTCCCTCAAACCGTGATTTCCAATATGTAAGTGCTTTGAAAAAATAAAAACCAGTTGTTTTGCTGCTTCTACTCAAAATCATAGTTTTTTTATTTAAAAAAAACCTATGATTTTTGTTCCCACCCAAATAGAAATAGATGTTTGGAAGAACTTCTAAAACCAAAATTTTGGCTCAAATCATGGTTTAAAAGTAGAGTAGTTTGGAAGAGTTAAATAAGGATCCAAAGCATAAATGAGATAACCCTTGAAAATCATGTTTTTAAACCAAAAACTTCAGTTTTGAGTTTGGATCAGCTTTTGAAAAATAAATTCAGAAAAGAATAGATTTTGAGTGTCATAGATTATATGAAAAAGATGATATCGTTTTCATCAGAAAAAGAAAGAGGTGATACTCACAAATTGAAAATGTTTGTATGATTGCAATGAGAATAATTCTTTCATATGAAAATTACTGAAAATGATATAAGCTAATGTGATATTTAAATAAAAATAATAAAAATGATTGTTTTGTATTTTTAAATAATAAAATATATTAAAAATTAACATATTGTTTAAATATTATCATTATTGGTTTCATCTAAAAGACATCCGGTTTATTTTAGCATTGACCAACAATAATAGTAATAGTAATTTTTATTCATTTTAGCGAGAGTTTGACATCCTTCAAAAACACTTAAAAAACATTTTCATGTAAGTTAAGATAAAAATCTTTTCACGCATTACAAAATTACTTTTAAAAAAATAATCCAAATATCCTCAATAAGATAATTTTGAAAGGAAGAGATAAGAATATTTTTAATATAATACTACTTCCAGTCTTTAATATAAGATCCTATTTAATTTTTATTTTGATCTTAAATATAAGACTCCAATCCACTTTATCTCTCATATATATATATTTTTTTTCCATAGTAGCCCTTTTAACAATAATAGTTCTAGTCAATACACTTGATTAGCAAAGATATTTTAGGAAAGACAATACATATTTAGGACAAATAACTAACTCAACTTATTTTCTTGATCTCTTCAAATTAATTAACTGATTCTTATAATTAGGATTGGAGGTAGTATGTCTCGCACTTTACACTCAAAACCATGCTTTTCATCTCCAAAAGTGAAAAAATCTGGCTTCTCTGTTTTTCACTCCCAAATCGTAGCTTTCAATGCATAAGTGGTTTTTTTTTTTGGGGGCGGGGGGTCAGCAATTCGGCTTTCCCTTCTGAAAGCCAAACGGTCGTTTTTGTTTGGGATAACGAATATATAAGTCTTTCGACGAGTTTTTAATTAGGTTTTTATAATTTTTTTTTCTTTTTATCATGTGATTTATGTTCTTGTTGTTTTACTTTATTTTTAATTAAATCTGCATAGCTTTTATTCTTTATTCTATAAATAATAATATTCTATGAATAATAAATTATTATAATAATTTTATGTTAATAGTCTTTTACATTTTTAGTTAAACATATATATTATTTATTTTTTAATTCTAATTTTTATAATTATAAAATTCAAATTATAATCGTAAAATTTTTTAAAATTCGAATATAATTATAAATAATTTATAGTTAAGTACAATTGATTATTCTGATTAATTATTAATTCCTAAATGATTATATTAATTATTTTGTCCAATTATATAATTATTAATTTAAAAATAAAATCAGTTTTAAAGAATAAATTTAATAAATAATTTTTTTAAAACTACAAAGGACCTAATTAAAAAATAAGTAAAACTATAAGGACCTAATAAAATTAAAAAAAAATAGAGAGGCCCAATTAAAAACAAGTAAAAGTAAAAGGATATGATTAAAAAAAAATTTCCAGAGATTTGACTAAAAATCGGATGAAACAATAAAAACCTAGAGATCAATTATCTTTTTTTGTTTTCACCCAAGCTTTTAACCCCAAAACCATCGTCAGTCTGTGTTTTGTGCTGTCTTTGGCTGGTTTTCAACAAATGGCGTTTAACTTTTCCCCAAACATGCACAAGTCTCTAGCTTTTAAAAAAAAGAAGTTATGGAATTGTTTGAGAGGTTTTTAAATCAATGTTAACAAATTTTAAGGCCAAGGATAAAGATGTAAAAATACTCATAAACTTTTATGCAAAGTGTACTTACTACCATAAACTTTTTGAATGTACAAAAATACCCATAAACTCGTAAAAACAGAACAAAAATGAGATAACCTACGTTAATTTTATGAAAACACCCCTTACTCAAAAAAAAAAAGATCAAAATGTAAAAATACTCAAACTTTTAACCAAAATATACCAAACATCGTATGTTTCTTTAATGGGTGCAAAAGTATCCATGAGTCCATGATCGTACAAATAAATTAATTATTTTAGTTTCAACAAAAAAAAAATCAAGTTTTATTATACTATAATGATACTAATAATTTTATGGTTAATATATATGTTTAGTCTTCTAAATTTGCGTCAATTTTTCATTTGTCCAAAGTGTACGTTTAGTCTCTTAATTATAGTATTGTTGGTCTCCTTAATGAAAAATTGTGACTCAGTGAATTTAAACACCAACATAACAAAACATGCTTAAGATTTAATCATTTAATATAATATTTTTATATATTGAAAGATGGGTTGTTAATATTAAAATCAACATCATTAGGTTTTTTTTAAAATATATGAATTAAAGATTAATATTTTAATATTTAATTATGAAGTTACCATTCAAATTCGTTGAATCAACATTTTCTATTAACGAGACCAATAGTGTTACTATTAAGGCATTGAAAATACACTTTATGAACCTTTTTTTTTTTAGTAAAAGAAAAAATACACTTTATGAACTTAAATGATTAAATTAAAACTTGATGCAAATTTAGAAAACCAAATATAGGTATTAACCATAAAATTATGGTTAAGGTACAAATCTGTCTTGAAAATTTTCACTTAGAAACTTTGGGTATCTAGAAACTTTTATAGTAAAATAAAATTTAATAGAATTTTTTTCTGCCAAAACTTAAAGAATTAATTTATCTACATGGTCATAAGTACTTTTACACCTACGGAAAAAAAAAAAACCATTTGGCGCACTTTAGCTAAAAATTTATAGGTACTTTTGCACCTTTACACTTCTTTGATTTGTTTGAGTAAAAAGGTATTTTCATATTTTTCATGAAATTAAAGTGGGCTCGAGTGCAAAAAATAACGGTTGTTAGTAAAGTTTATCGGTTGTGTCATTTTTGCTATGTTTTTACAAGTTTATAAGTACTTTTATACCGAGAAAGCTTATGGTGATGAGTACATTTTGAGTAAAAGTTTATAGGTATTTTTACGCATTTATCCTAAGTTTAAACTAATCATTCTAATCCAATCAAGAAAATAAATTAATCATTTTAAATAAAAACACTGCTTTAATATAGATACTAAGACTGTACACATTTAAACAATGACTGGTAAGAATATCACAAATAAAATGAGAATATGAGTAATCTGCCGTGAAAATTATTATTGGTGTTTGGCGAGGGTCACTGCTCGGGCACAAGGGTAAATTTGTTAAGATTCCACTGCTAATTGTTCTTTTTTTAATTTTTTAAACTAATTTTTGCTTGATTTTCTTTTTGACGTGAAAAATAAATGCAGGTGAAATATAGCCCTACTGGACATAAGCGTAATGCAGATCATAATGTGCCCTCCTAAATTTTAAAGATGAAAATTAAATTAAATAATGTTAAAAGGGCTAAAAATAGAAAACCGATGATTTTTCTAATTAACTATCTCAAAACTAAATATTCCCTTCATGTGGGTGTTTTAAAATACACAGTGAGTCGGACAACAACAATATGTACTGTACCATGTTATGAATTGCCCTGTTATGATACTGTTTTCCAATATTAGGATTGAACGTGGTGGAGTTTGAGTGAGATTTTATTCCATCTAGCCATGAAGCTCACGGGATTTGTCATTTTCTTCTTTTTTTTTAAGAAAAAAATTCATAGGAAGTACGATACGGTGCCACCTAAAAAAATAGGGGACTAAAATGCATATTACAAAGTAAGAATCTATCGCATAGCTTAAGCTTATTCCTGATAATGAATACTACCCTCGGCCTTATAAAGAATGTGATTCAAAATATAAATTTTATTTTTAAATTTGTCTGAGTAAATATTATTATTTTTTTCTATTTTGTCCCCTCTCATTAATATTACCTTTTATGTATTCTCTTTTATTATTTTTTATTTATTACCTCTCCTATTTATTCTCTTAATAAATAAGGACAAATTTAAAAAAAATACATTTCTCATTTATTTATTATAATTTTAATTACTAATTTATTAAATGTGATTCGGTTATTTAAAGTTTATATATAAGAGCCGAGCCAGTATTTTAATCTAATTACTTGTTGCATCTGGCATACTACTTTGGAAGTTTGGATCAAAGATCTGGCATCCTACTGCTACTACACATATCATAAAAAAATATTTTAATCTAATCATAGGGTCAACAAATTTAGGTGAGGCCTTTGGGGAAAAGGGTTTGGGTCGGTTTCCTTTCAAGGATCATGAAGGTCAAAAGAATAACGCTGCCATTTATTTATTTATTGATTCAGGATGTAAAATTTCAATTTTTTTTAATATAAAGTAACTATATTATGAAATAAAATAAAATTTTTAAAATACAAATTCAAGAGCAGAGTCTCGTAAAGGACTCATACAGAATAAGAAAAGATAATTAAAAATAGCAAAGATATACAGTCAAAATGCTCAAGTTAAGAGCAAATATCAGCAGAGCCATTTTACGGAAAAACCTGGAACCAACGCATAAAACTGCAAGTGAAGGACTCTGATAATGATCCTAAAAGCTTCTGAAAAACAAAAGCAAGGAAACCCAAAAATTAAAAAAAAAATGCATTTATTTATACATATACTTCAATTGTAAAGCAAAAGATGGAGTGATCTCAAAGGGCATTTCGCCAAATGAAGAAGAAAATCAAACAGTGCCTATCGTCATTCTATGGTTCCTGCCAATTTACTTGCGGCATTACATGAAGAACCATATATAATTTCTCTCATAAATGAAGTTTTTAATTGTAATTTTAATTAAATTTAATTCTTCTTGCCTTCTTCGCCACCATCCTCCATGTAAGCCTTCTTTCTTCTATCCGCCCTAGCAATGACGCAGCTCATCAGAAAACACGTGGCGTATATGCCGTGAATCTTCCAATTCGTCTTCGGCGGTTGCTTCAGCACCACCCTGTGAAACACCGTCACATAGTAGTGCAACCCGACGGCGAAACCCACGAATGTCTGGGTCAGGCCTACAAATTTCGAACCCGGCCCGCAATCCGTTGAGAAGACTAGGATCAGATACATCAGAAGCAGTAGGAGGTACAATACGTAACCCAGAGTTTGCAGCACCTGGAGGCAGACGTATGTGGACTGCGAAGTAGCGTGTAGAAACTTGAGGGGCTCAAGCGCTGTGATCAGCGAGACGAAACAGAGAATGGAGAAGTAGATGGAGAGATAGACTTGGATGAAGATTAGGAGTCTCTGGAGAGAAAAGTAAGCTTTGATTCGATTGAAAATGAGAGAGACTAAAACCAGAGGGATCAGTAGGAAGGCGCAAGAGAGTACGGGGGCGATGGTGGGTGCGTATTTGTTGCCGACGTAGGGTTTGAACCCTTTCGTGATTTCCTTATTGGCTTTGCTAATGTAAACTCTCGAGGTGCTTGAGATTTTTGTGAGGTCTGGAATTATCGTCTGCTGAAATCTGGTCGGCAGATCTTTCAACTCTGAAACGAAATCATCGTCGTCGTCTTGCTGGATCCAACTCGGCGGCGTTTGTTTCTTGGCTTTCTGTTGTCCGGACTTCTTCTCTGCGTTCTTATTCTTAGTCGGCTTCTCAGATTCGAGCTCTACCTTTTGATCTGCTTTAACCTTGGTTTCCTTGGCGGCGGCGGATTTTGTCGTTTTGTTCTTGGCACCGCCTTCTTTCAGGAGACTCGAGGATTTTTCGCTGGAAATTGAGGTTGATTTGCTGGAGCCTTTTGATGTGGAATTCAGCTTCTTGCTCTTGGTGGTGGAATTCAGCTTCTTCACCGCAGTGTCGGCGAGGATGGTGGGTGTGGTTTTAGACGATGAATCGGAACTGACTTTGGCAAGCTTGGTCTGATTTTTGGCGGACAGGTTGGATTTGATGGTCTTGGTCTGATTCTTGAGAGAAAGACTAGGCTTGATTGGCTTGGTCTTTTTCAGGGCCGGCTCTTCATTTTGTGCCTCCAACATTCTCCTTCCCCCGGCAAACTCTTTGCTCTGAAATTGCGACTCTGAGCAGTCACTGAAACAAACAGAAACAGAGAGAAAAGAAATAACGCAGAACAGAGCCACCCTTCTGCAACCCAAGTACATTGGTGGAGCCATTTGCGACAAAGTCGAGGTAATACTGAATTGAAGATCTATAAATAAAACCTGGGCTGCAATAGGTAGACGATGATGCTACTTAATGATGAAGGAATTGGTGAGTTGTAGTGAAGAGAGAGAGGGATTATAACAAAAGTGAAGCAATGGAATTAAGAGGGGAAGGGAGTGTTAAATGCGAGAGGAAGAACCAATCACATGGCGCATGGAGACAGAGTAGAATCCTCTTAAAACGCGGTTTCTCTCTTTTCTCACTGAGCAATAATGCTGAGATGTGAGGTGTGGAGTGTGAACTTTTTTGTGCAGCGGGCATCCCATTTTATACTAATTATAATAATAATATTCTGACAATTCCTCTCATTTCTACGTAACAGTTTTAATTGCACCTTACACAGTGACTTCGTACAAGTCAATAATTTCTGTCAGTTTGGTATTCCAAACAGAAAAATGCAATGGCATCTGATTTTTTCTTCACAGTCCTGGGCTTGTTGACAAATAATTAAAGGACAAGGACTGCCAACCGACACTGTAATTAGTGGGGTAGATCTACTTCATGTATATGGAAATGGGTATATTAATTATGGTAAATTAGGCTTCAACATTACTCCCTCATCTTTGACTTTTGCTCCTCCCAATGATCCGAGGGCTCTGATTCCGACATTTGGTTATGGGATCATGGATTGGGGCTTTGACCAGTGTTCCCAAAAGATGTCTTTGATAGTTGGATGCAACTATCAGCTTCCCCTAGTTTACTGTTCTTTGAGAGCATAAATTAAAAATCTATTTTTGAGTAGGTCCAAATCCAGTACACGGAAAACCAAGACCAAGAGTAAGTGATTGATTACATTGTTATTTATTTCATGGTATTGATGTTCACACAAGACTGGAATTATAGTAGTCCACAATTTTAGAGGTGGATATTTTATTCAATAGTGCCGTTTTGAGACTTGTTAACTGTGAGCTTTCCTAGGATCACTCACTCAATCCAGATCAAAGGTATATTGTTATGAGATCTTTTAGTGAGTGATCGAATCATTACTTTTGATCACATGCCTAAAAGATAGATTTTTGTGCAAATTGACTCTCTCATCAAGGACAACAGCTACATATTGAAGCCATTTTTTTTTCCAGATAATTCTCCTGCGTGGTATGGAGACTCTCTTTTGGATGATTTTTGCCATGAGCTGCATATAATTGGCTAGTCAAATCCTTTGCTGCTTATTCATGGTCTTTGTTTTTTTTTTTTTTTAAAAGGTGGATATTTTCTTTTGACGGAAGAAGATAAAAAGATAAGGGAAAGGTGTGAAGAAAAGTAATAACGAGTGGAGTGGATAGGGTGATAGGAATTGAGGGGAGGGACTATTAGTCCATCATAGTGAAATCAGATCACAATTTGGTGAGACCCACTAGCAAGGAATGGAAGTGACGCATCTGAATCAGGTGGATCTGATCTTTTGTTGTTTTTAATGAAATACAGTAAAGAGCTACTTCTCAAGACGTGATAGTAACTCACTGCTAGCTTCATAACTCATAGGACCTAGTTTGTTTATTTCTGGCTCACATTCCATATCCATATAAATGGAAATCTTAAACCATTAACGCGAATTTTATTATTTTAATAAATTGTGAGTTTTATATATCAGCAAGTGGCTGAGGTCAAAAAAAAAAAAATCAGCAAGTGGTTTATCAATTCAGAGTCCAATACTAAATATAAAAGACAGTTGGGAAGTCAAGCATTTCACACTGACTCTTCCTCTCTGTTTTTCTTCCCGTTTTCCTTCGCTCTGAGAGTGAGAGGGCACATCCTAAGCATTTCCTCTCCGACTTAAAAGAGATGGCATGACATTTTTTAGGGCAAAAAAAAAAAAAAATCAAGTTGCACGATTTCGTAATTTGTTTATGTTCTTAAAATATAGCCAATGAGGGTTCCAGCTTCCGCGTTGGGAACTGGGAGAGCTATGCATGATCCACCGACTATTTTCTTTTTTCTGTTTTTAACTTGGATAAGCAAAATACTAATAAATGTCGCATGCTTATTAATAAATTAATACACCAACACAATCAGCTAAAGCTCGAATGATAAAATGATTACTTGAATTTCATATGTTCAATGATTTTTTTTTTTGGGGGGGGGGTGCGGTTGAATCCCTTCTTTCTAGAGAACTTGCCTTGTGTATATGAGCATTTGATTCTTAGATTTTCTTGCTTCAATATTCTTAGAACAACTGTCCGCATTCTACGAAACTCTTCTTCTTCCTTGCTCTGATCTGACTCTGATTTAGTAAGCCCATTTGAAAATACCAGAAGAGACAATACCTTTTTATCTATGAAGGGGCAAAAGGGATTGAATCTAAACCATGAAACTTTTTTTTTTTTTTGCATTTTTCCTGTTCCTGTTGCAGAATGAGTCATTTATGAATTGATCTCTTGGTTAACTGGTTCGGAACAACCAATTCGCTTACTTTGTTATTTTTATTCTTTTTAAGTAATTAATTTCTTACGAATCAAAAGAAAGGAAATGCATGTCTATATAGAAACTCCAAGAACTCTCAAAAAGAAGTCACAGGATGGGAAGTCCAGTTCATGGGTATGACTTTGGAAAGCCTTCAGACCATATTTAAAACTGGAGGGTAAACGTAAAAGCACATTTTGGGGGTCATTAAGAATTGATTCTCTGGTGTCAGTGTGCATGTATCTGACCAAAGAGTTGACATTTACTGCTTGCAATATTCAATTCGGTTTACAAACTTAACAAACGCGTTTCATTGGGACTACCTATGGGTTTGACTTGCATTATTGTTCCTTTTCCTGAAATGCAAGGAGCAACCATAGAAAATCAGAAATTATCGCTTATATTCGGCCTTTGAAATGGATTTGGGGTGCCATTATTACGAAAATTTGTAAACATTAATAAAAAATTGTGATTACTACATAATGAAGGAAGAACAAGTAAGACAATGCATATTGACATGAATAGCCAAGAGTCAGAGGCAGAAAACTTTCAGCTTCATTGTATTCGGCCAACTTTAACTTTAAGGGCAGTTTATTTAAAATTAAGAAAAATATGATTTTAGTTACTTAAATATAAGGGAGTTGTCGGGGCCAGAGATGGGCCATATGTTGAAAATAATACGTCCTCCAGTTCTCTTCATAAATAAGCTTTAAATTTAAGAAAGAGTATGATTTATTTTATAAAATTTAATTTGATTTTGTTTTAACATATAATATATTTTTTTCATTTCGTCCTTAATTATTTATTCTCTCTTTTACCATACTTTTTCTTTTTTATTATATTTCTCAACACATTCTCTTTCATCTTTTTCTCATTTATTATAAAGGTATATTTTTTAAAAATCTACTTTTCTAACTTATTCATTACTTTTAATTAATTTTAACTAATAATTTATTATTTGTGAATTAATTATTTGAAGTAAACAATAAAATAAGAGGAAGTACAATCTAAGTTGAACTAGGATTCCTTATATTTTTGGCATGTCATTGAAGTCTCGCTTGATAGGACTAATGACTCCATTTCGTACCTTGTTTGTTTTTTTCATGGGACGGTAAAAGAGATCCACGAGAGACGAAAATAATGAGGGAGGGGGCACCACACCATAAATGATAATAATGGGCGGATAAAAGAGGGAATGACAACCATATCACACTGTGCCTTGTCTTTTTCTTGCCTTTTTGACACTGCAGAGTGCAGATCATCCAATTCCAGCAGCCTCTGCCTCTTCACGGGATGTGTTTTTTGTTTCCGCATGGGACAACGGACTTCAGATAAACTCGGAGGAACAAAACATAATTGAGAGTACCCTGCGATGAGATTAAAATAAAATAATGAGTTTTTTTTTATAAAAAAAATTTTCTATCACACTACTCATTTTTCCGAAGAAAAAGAACATTGGGGTGAGAGAGGCTCGAACTCTCGACCTCAGGATCACTCAACAAGCTATGAGACCTACGCGCTAGCCAACTGCGCCACCACCCCTTGGTGCTATCCCCTTCTTCCCAATAGTCAAGTATAGTCTACCTGAAGGGAAACGCGAATTCCAATTCATTGCCAATACAAAATTGTTCTAATTACAGGGGTGACAGCATGAAATGAAAAATGCGATATGACCATCGATGTGAGTGGTGGAACAGATGAAACATCCATTTAGACTGCCTCACCTAATTGGTCTAAATGAAGCTCCAAATTTCTATTCCGCTAGATTAGCGAATGTCAGCTGTCGAGATAACAAATACTTCTCATCACTATCATCCATTTCAGGTCTCTGTTCAGTGTCACCATTCACCCCATTTGATTCAGAAATATGAATCTTACGCCATTCCTCTGCTACTCCCTTTTCTTCATCATCATCATCTTCTTCTTCGAGCCTCAGCATTTCTGATTCAACCAAAGCAACCATTCTGGCTCGCTCTCTGTCCCTCGGGTACGTACAGTAAAGGAAGGAGTAGATAAAGCAGCAAACTGCCATGGGAATACCAATTGCAGTATACAGAGCTTTCGCCAGCGAAGCAGCATTTTCCCTGTCTGTCTCAACCTCGACAGAGTCCGAGGTTCCTTTCGGGATTGGTCTGAAACCATACACATGCTGAGCCAAAATCCCAACAATAAACGGAGCAAAAGACACCAACACAGACTCGAACGATCGATCCAAAGCATAAATACACGTCCGGGACTTCTCAGGCACTATTTCTGCAAATATGGGACTGTTCACAGTGTTATGTCAACAAATCAAACCAAACACCTCTCTCTCTCTATCTGTGGAACAGAAATATACTTACTTGTTAGTTGCAGAACCATTCCAAGATATAGACAATCCCATGATGAACAGGACGAGGCCATGCAAGAAGGCGGTGGAAGGATCATCAGGCAAACCCAGCAACAAAATCGCAGCCAAAGGAATGGCCGAACCAGAGCTTATTTGAGACAGCATTATTCTTCCAGAGTTTGGTAATCGTTGTGATAAGATATCCCCCATTTTGCCTCCAAACAGAGCCCCAAGAGAACCAGCGAGCACAAACAGAGTCCAAAGCAAAGCAGTTTTCACATGGGAGAAGCCAATGAGTTCCAACCAGAGAGTCGCAAATGACAAGGCTGACCAAGGGAAGGAACCTGAAATCCCCTGAGCAACAATTATCTGAAACGACGGAATCCCGATAACTGCCTTTGCTTCTTTGATCATATCTTTCATTTCAGAACAAAACGATTTTGCAGGACCTTCATGTTTGAAATGGCCCTTGGGAAAGCGAGGATCGTTGGCGAAGAGGTAAACGAGGATACCAACAAGGACACTGATGAATGCAACTAAATGAAAAGAGATTCTCCAACCAGGTATGCCTGCGAATGAAGTTGAAGCTATGAGAACAGAACAGAGACCTCCAATGATGCTTCCCATGTTTCCGGTTAGTGCGAGCCACCCAAAGGCCATGCCTCGATTGCTATCATCTGTTGAGTCGGCAACCAGAGACTGAATTGCCGGAGTAACAATGGCCAGCCCAATGCCGTTTAAACCTCTCGAAATTGCCACCTTTTAGTGAATATTATGAAGCAAGTGTCAGCTCAGAAAAATTAATTCCCAGTGATGAGATCATCGTTTCTGTCTAAGAAAAATTTAATTTCGACTCCCTGAATGAAATTGTCATCTCATTACAACAAGGCTGCTGTGGAATTTTGGGGCGGAAGTAGCACAAAACATCCCATGTTATCTTTTTCATTATACAAAACATCCCACGTTAAGTGAAAAGAAAGCTGACAATTTCCCTTCTTTTTTTTTCCAGCCTGTACTGATTTATATTTTACTACCTCCAATCGTAAATATAGAAATTAGATAATTGATTTTTAGGTATTAAGAAAATTAGTTAACTTGATTATTTGTCATAAATAAATGTTAGTTTCTCTAAATACCTCCATTAACAGTATCTCATAATCTCTTTTTTCATATATAATCAATAGAGTTAGTTTAAAAAGATTATGAATTTAAGAAATAAAGTAAGTTAAACTTTTATGTTTAAGATCACAGCAAAAACCCTTCTTATATTTATAAGAAGAGGGTTTAAAAATGATTTGAGTAAATAGTTATGTTTATTTATTTATGGGAAAATCCCTTATAAAAATCCTGAATATATTAAATTTCAATTCAAGCACCTAACATTTTAAAGTGATAGAGAAGAAAGTGAGGCCTAGATTGACATTTGAAAATATTATAAAATCACCCATATATCCTTCTATGACATAAAAAAAAAGTTATGAAATTTGTCATTTCTTGTTTAATACTTGTTGTTGACAATTCAACACTTACCATTTCTAATTCATAACTTATTAATTGACTAACTAACTAAAATAAGGAAGAAAAAAGAAATGTTACGAAACTTATAATTTTCAGTTCAATACTTATTATATAATAGAGGAACAAAAAAATCACAAAACTTATCATTTACAATATAATAGAGGACAAAAAAAATCATAAAACTTATCATTTACAATTCAATACTTGTCATTGTCAATTCAACACTTTTCTTTTTCAATTCTTTTTTTTTAGCACTACTTTTCTTTTTCAATTCTAATAATGTCATTTATGTCACAGAAGGGCATATGGGTAGTTTCACAATATTTTTAAAATGCTAGTTTAGGCCTCATTTCCTTTCCTCTCATTTTCAAGTATTAGGTGCTGAATTGGGATTTCATATATTTGAGATTATTTATAAGGGATTTTCTCTCTATTTATATAGTTAGTATTTGTCAATTGTCATGAATGATTTTGCCATGGATCTTACAATTAAGAGCCTGTTTTATCATATAGCTGATAATATGTGGCAATTTGTTCCCGCTTGATTTTGTAATTAGTACCAGGTGAGCGATCAAATGAAATGTGACAAAAAGAGAAAAAATGGTAAATGTTTTTCATTTATACATTAAATCAATGAAATGAAATGAACATATAACACCGCATTTAACAAGAACAAGACACCGGCCATTCTAGACGGCATGATGGATTAGGTTGATGACCTTTGCCTTAAAAAACTATTTATTCTGGCTCTACATATCATGATTAAATTATTCAATTGCCAGTTTTTCTGAGATCCATACTACGATCGTCAATCAGAAAAGCTCAAAAGGAAATGGCTTAGTGGAGAAATCCCTCTGATTTTCGGTAATACGTTACATTCCTTATTGAACCAAACTTACTATTTTGAGCATTTTTTAAAAACTTCGACAATAAAAAGAATTTAATAATTTTCTTCGCCCCCAAAATTCCGTCCGGTCAAACTCCGGCTGTTTTCACCGGAGACAAGATCTGCTCGAAGCAATAATATCAGAGAGAATATTTGAGATTCACCAAGAAGCAGATCACACAGCAGCATTATCAAACATCATTGGAACACACAAAGATTCAGAAACATACGAATGATTTGATTATGCCACGCCGGTCAAAACCAAAGGAAGAAGAACACGAAAGGGAGTATACATAGATATGTACCTGTAAGAAGGTGGAGGAGACGGCGACGAGGAAGGTGGCGGCGGCCCAAAGAAAAGCACCGAGAGCGATGACGTGAGCACGATTGTAACGCATAGAGAGGTAAGCGGCGAGAGGATAACAGAGAGATTGAACGATGGATCGGAAGAGAGTGAGGGACCCTAAACCTGTAGGGTCGGTGTGTAGGGCAGCCCCAACTTCCTTATAAACACCGGGCAATAACGACTCATCCGCCCTCTCCATGATACCTGCGAGATTCACTAACGCTAAGGTCACTGCTTCTGATTTCATCTTCCAATGTTTCATTAATGGCGGTCCCTCCTCAACTCTGTGTCTTCGATCCCACAACAGAGGAAGCGGCGGGTGAAGGCTATAGAACAGAAGAGACAGAGGGGGAAGGAGGTATCAGGGAGAGAGACAGAGAGTTTTAAGTTTGACTTGTATGGCAGTGTTTTGTTTGAAGTTGAGGGAATCGTTGATCGAGGGGCACGTGTACGCTGAGGATTGATTGGGCAGTGGATAAACTTGTTTGACGGGAAATAACGAAATACTGGGATGGAAAGGCAGAGGAAGAAGGGAAATCTGTTGGCCAATCAGAGGGTGCTGCCATAGCTTGGGGATTTGCCGGGTCCTACTGATTTATATAAATGGAGTCCGTTCTGGAATTAGCAATAAAGTAGCTTCAATAGGTTTTAAAGACCATCTGCCCTATCACCTTTTTTTTTTTTTTGGGGGGGGGGGGGGGGGAGGTACATTTATAATTAGGGAGAATCACACTTCACAAGAAATGTAATTACAAAAAAAATTTAGACTGATGCTAAATTTTGACATAAAAACGACAATAAGTACACGATGCTCATTAATTATTGGAATATTTTTATGGCTAATTTTTCTTATAGTTATTCATCTGCTCATACATATGTGTGTTTGAGTTTAAAAGGCTCTGTAAAAATTATTGTCATGGTATCATCTGTATCAATAGGAAGCTTATGAAGGAATTCTTTTGAAAAAATATAACAGTGGCAGGTCCTAGCTTCACTCTAAATGTGTCAGGGCATTTTTATTCTGGATTCATTAGTCTATTCAACTAAACTTTGGGACCAACCCCATGCTGGGCTTTCATTGTGTTGGAAGACGATTCATATCTTCTAGTTCGAGAAGCCCCTCACTGTCATTCGGCTGGAAATTCTCGCACTTATTTGTGATTTCTCTTTTGTTAGTGTTAATATTATTTCTTTTTTTTTTTTTAATTTTAGTTCTTTCTCTGTTGGTTTGCTTCATATATATAATCTTTAAACTTGTTTCATTTAATTTAAATCATTTTGTCCTCGGTTTGAAGGGGAAAAAAAAGAATCTAATGTCTTTAGATTTTATGAATTGTTTTTTCCCTTTCAATTTGGGTTTTGACATTTTTTTAAAGTCGACAAATAAATATAAAAAATGCTTAATTCAGAATAATTTGACCTAAACTTTGCAAGATTTTCAACTCAACATTTCGTGACTTCTGACATAGATTCCAAAATTTCCAGATTAATTGGTGTCATTTCCTCCTTCCCAATTTTTTTTCCAGATATATTTGTCCAGAGAAGGAAGAAGCTTTCCGAGCCTTTTTTTTCTGATTTTCCTTGTTACCCATTACTTTTCACTTTTCAATCTCTTCATGTTTATATTTTTATGCACTGGGCTCTCAGTGTCTTCATTTTCCCATCTTTATTGTTTTATTGATCCTCGATTCATTTGTCTTCATTTAAATTCAATATACGGGGTTTTGGATTTATATTTTAAAATTAACAAGTTGACAAATTATATATTTGTTAAATTTGTCTTGTAGGGGAAGAAAACCCTACTAAACCTTGGGGTTGCTATAAATTTTGCCACAATTCCAATGCTAAGCTGCCATTCAAACCATTAAATAAATTTACAAGTTGGTGGTGCTTCCTCTTAACTCAAGGTATAATTTATTTAGTCCAATATTAATTTGCAGTTGTCTCTGTAATACAATCTGCGCGCCTTTATGTAATAGGATCATTAAGGAAAAATTAGTTATAGATGTTATGTAATAAAATTAGATGCAAAATAGGCCTCTTAAATTTTATTTAATTCTAACAGATTCAAAGGAATTCATGTTGGATTTACAAGTCAAACTTTTATATTTATAGGTGCAATTGTATTATTCACAAGCCAAGTTTATAAATTAATTTTCATAGGATCTATTATTATTAAGCGAAATTTGAATAAAATATTAGTCTTTTTTTGCTTGGGATTTGTGTAATTTTCCAGTCATTAATAATATTATGAACCATTTACATCACATGTCTATTTTTAAGAAACTGAGGAGCAAAAATCGTTATAATTAATTATTGTAAGTCCATCTTAATTTTTTTCATCAATCAAATTTTTAAAGAGAAAATAGGGTTAAAAATTGAGGTATTAGTTAATCTAACCTACCCACGGAGTCATGTCAAAAAGAGTTGCAGCTTTGCTTCACTTTTATCATTATACTCCTATCACTTTTTATGCTCTAAATATCTTATATATTCATTTTTTGTACTAGGTACAAATATCTCTATATTGAAGGTAATTCTATTCGAGGTACTGTCGGATATTAAATTTGAGCACTTTTCCTAATAAAGATTCAAATATTGATTTGTTACATTATGAAAGACTAGCTCCTTCTACTAAACCCAACATTACATATTCACTCTTGTAAATAGTGTAAAGGAATTATATCAAAATAGTGTTTTGTTTTGTAGCCAGAAAAAATTGATTAGCCCAATTTCAGTCCGATGATATTCCCCGGCCCACAACTATTGCCTCGCAATTATCTTTCCACAACACCAATTGATTACAGCGCAAAAAAAGAACTTTTTTTTTTATATAGGTATAGATATCCCTTTATTAGAGACAATATGTAACATCTTAATTTTTTTTATTCATAGGATTTAAATATTTAGAAAAAATAATTATTTTATGATAAATATAATTCTGCCTTATAATTAAGTGAGTAGAGTTTTACCTAAAATATGATTTATAAAAAATTAAAAAGATTATAAGATGATATTAATATTAGGTTAAAAAAAAGAAAGAGAGAGAGAGAGAATTAGAATTAGAATGATTTATAAGGAAAAAAAAGGGGTAAAAATGTAAGAGTGGGCCTTGGGCCCATTAGGGTAGTTTACCCAAATATGTCTGTGTGTATTCCCCTCGCCTCCCGCTTCAGTCTTTTCTTTCTTCTCCTTCGGCCAAAACAAATTTTTAGTCTATAGTTCAACTTTATAGATATTTTTGATAAACAAAATAAATTTTTTTTAATTAAACTCTCTTCATAAAAGTTGTTCTACTCATTTAAATCTATCCAATGATAATAATTTTATGCTACTTAGAGAAAATTTTTGGATTTAAGATTCAGACAAAGTATGGATTTTTGTTGATTAATGATCATAGTATTGCAGAACTATTTTAATAGATCATTTTTATTGGTTTAGTTTTATTTATAGGGTAACTGGATATTTTTAAAAATAATCATCTTAGCTTAAGAGCTCCTTATTTGATAGAAATCTAATATTGATACTTTGAAAAATCTAAACAAATTATTTATTTATATATATTTGAGGTACTATGAATTTTTTGGCCGTTTAATTTGAAGGTTTAAATTTGAAATGAGATTTTAGAACTTAAAATATAATAATTTCAGATTTTATATTTTTAAAAAATTTCTTTTATTAAAGTAAATAATTTGGAGGATGTAAATGAGTAATATAATTATTAGAAAATTATAAGTTAGTGCTCAAATATTTAATTTTGGGCTTTGAGAGTTTTGAAAATTTAGAAACCTCAACAAATACATATAAGCGTAGTTAACTAATTAAATAAATTTTATTAATATGTGATTATATTAATTGTGTAGACTAGTTATCAGTTTGAGTATGAGGTTGATCTTGTGATAATCTTTTTCATCACCTCGAAGAGATGTAACCACTTTCCACTTGTTATATTTGCCGTTTGTGAGTATTTTTGCTATTTTGATCAATGATATGTTATTTGAAATTTAATGGTATATATTATATCTCCTGAGCTTTGAAAATTGTCTTGTGAGATATTTTAGAATTGTGATTGAGAAGTTTGAAAGAAATATTTAACATACGATTTATATCTCGTAGATTATGTTGAGAAAAGATTGACACATTTTTGGTTATATTGTAATTAATTGGCTGTTATTTGGATTTTGAGTTGTGGCCTATTCTATCACGTGGTAAGGCCACTATTGGTGCATATTAGTTGGTTTCCTTTGCCCCCCATAGTGAGGAATAGGCCCTTGTGGCTCCTTATTTGTCCTCTGGAATGAGAGATAGGCCCATATGTCTGACTAATCCCCCATAGTGAGAGATAGACTGATATGGCTTATGTGTTACCTCCATAATGAGGGTTTGTATGATTGAGATTATCCTTACATACATTTTATCTCTATTTCTTGAGATTTGATAATTGTCTCACCTAACACCTCACGAGCATATGTTAGTAGGTATGACAAGTTGGAAAGTTAGTTATTGAGACTTTTGTCTCGCCCCATGATTTCTAATATTTTCTGATGATAGTTCTGGTATTAGTCCATCAGAAAAGACTTCAGAGGCTTAGCATACTGTTATAGCTTATATAACCTCCCTCCTTTTATTTTATGTGGTGATTTATCATATATTGCCATGTAAGGCTCATTCACTCTGATTTTGTGAACTAATACCTTTGATTTACTAATTACTGGGAGTGCTATTAGACGGCCGGAGGCCTCTAAAACTAGCATGTGACACTCTTTCATAAATGTTATCTTTTGGTTAATAGAGCTTCCTAACTTGTTTTGAAAGGATTTATAAGTTGTATGTTCGAAAGTATGAGACTTCATTGGGTCAATGGCCATATATTATTTTTGGGTTTTGAAAGTCCAAGGCCCAAGTTAATAATTGATATTGCTTGTGATATAAGTTTATTATTTTTAACCATGATAGTAGTTTTTATAATTTTAAGGTTTCCTCTTTTCTATCATAGTTAATCTTTCAGCTAAATTATTTGATTTAATTTAATTTGATTTTGGAAGAACGGTCATTACATAATCTTATTCAAGGTACTGTCAAGTATTAAATATGGACACTTCTTTCAGCAGTGATTTCGAATATTGATTCGTTACATTATAAGAAATTAGTTCCTTTTGCTAGACCCAACTCCCGTTGGTTAAGAAAAAAACAGTTGATTGTAACTACTCTCTCTGTTTCATGTTATATGCAGCATGATTGTCAAGATTTACTCCTATTTGTTTGCCATATAGGGCTTCCTCTTTATATTTCAACTTAGAGGACCTCCCGCTAAATGTTAAGAGTAATTAATGTGATTATACAAGAAGACATCTTGCAAGTATCTTTATAAATATTTCTGAAACATTTTCATTATAGGACCACTGTAATTAATTAATACCAGTCAACCTCCAAAATATTTAAAAATTTCAGTCAACCCCCTTAAATCAAAATGAAATTAAAATTTAAAAGTAAAAATATAATAAGACACATCTTTTTTATTTTTTTAAAAAGTAAATATTAATGTCCTTGGAGGTCCTGTTATCGGCACTCAGGTGGGCGACACCGAAGGTCGAAGCTTCGATGGTCACCATTGGAGCTCAGGTGGCTAGAGGGTTTTTTTTAAAAAAATAAGGTGAATGAGCAAATAAAATTTGAAGATTTACAATAAAAATTCTCCAGCCATTGGAGCTTTGTTGGCACCCACCAAACCTCTGACCTCTAGCGTTGTCCACTTCCAACCTCCGATAGCCGAAGCTCCGAAGACAATTAATATTTATTTTTTGAAAAAATATAAAGGAAATGTATTACTGTCATTTTATCTTTAAATTTTAATTTCATTTTGGTCCAAGGGGGTTGAGTGAAATTTTAAAATGTGTTTGAGGGTTGACTGATATTAATTAACTACGATAGTCCTAAAATAAATTTTCCCATTTGAGGGTTGACTGTAGGGCTGTTCACGGGACGGATCGGGACCGGGACAGGCTCGTCCCGGTTCCGTCCCGGTGAACAGTAACGGGACAGATTTTCTGTCCCGTGTCCCGGTCCGTCCCGGGGTTGTCCCGGTCCCAGTCGGGACGGGACGGATCCGGGACGGGACCGGGACGTCCCGGACATTTTTTTTAATTTTTTTTTAATTTTTTTAATTTTTTTAAAATTTTTTTAAAATTTTTTTTAATAAAATCTGAATTTTTTAATTATATTTTTTTGAGCTTAAACCTTATAAAAAACATCTTTTTATTTTTTTTTATTTGTTTGGGCACTCTTAAACAAAAGCTCAAAATATTACATATAATAATCATTAAAAACTCTAAACAAAAGCTTTTAACACAATAAAAACTTGCTAAAAATTCTAATAATCAATAATCTCAAATCATTAACAAATATAAAAACTCTAAATAAATATATCTATAGTTCCATACAATAGTATCAAATCTTAAAAAAACATGAAAAAAATGATATTATATAAATAGAATAAAAAATTTAAAAAAAAAAGGACCGGGACGGGACCGGGACGGGACGACCCCGTCCCGTGTCCCGTCCCGTCCTGGTCCCTTTTTTGTCCCGTCCCGGTTTGTCCCGTCCCGAAAAATTTCGGGACGGATCCGTCCCGTCCCAATAAGACCGGGACCGGAACGGGCCGACCGGGACGGGCCGGCCTTGAACACCCCTAGTTGACTGATATTAATTAACTACAATAGTCCTAAAATAAAATTTTCCCAATATTTCTGGCCAAAAAAGTATTTTTATAAATATTTCTCCAGTTATACCTTATAATAAGGCTTCTCATGATTGTTAGCAAGTCTTTAAAGATATCATTTGGGGAAAAAAAATTCTAAAAGGATTTTTCTCACAAGTCAGCACAATTTGCTCGCATGAATCTCATTGCTGCTTGGCCGAAATATCTTTGAAAATCCTTATAATTAAACACCCGAGGCAAAATTATTGATTTTGATATAAAATCGGATAATCACAATTTTTATAGTACAACAATTTTGTTTTTGTCTTCACGATGATTTATTCAGGGAAAGGACCTCTTCACCTTCCTTCACTATTTTCATTGGCTTCTCATTCTCATCTTAATCATTAAGATTGCAATTTAAACAGTTCAGATATCATATACAAAATATTTTTTATTATTGTTTTAAACTATCATTGCTAAAATTTAGCAGTTTAATTCTGTTTATTTTTTTAAAAATTAACATTTTATTCATAATTTTATAAAATATGAAATCGGTATAAATGAGATGTAAAGTGGAGAAAAATGGAGAGAAGAAAAGTAAAGAGATCTCGATTTACTCATACCGCAATACTGCCAATGATTAATGTGAGCAACACGGGCCTTCGTGGAAGCCCGTTACATGAGCCTTCTTAGAAGCCCATATCAAACCATATGTGGATTAGGTCACTGATAGCTCTGAAAAGAACAATTTATACCAAATGAGGACCTGTTTATAATTTAAATTTTAAAATTGATAATTTAAACATTACAAATTAAATATTATGGCAAAAAAATATTACAAATTAAAAATCCTTATTTTGTATTAATTTTCTTATATGTTCTTTTATTATCATTCATCCTCATATCAAAATGCGGATTGTTTGCTTTGAAATGGTTGTAAAAATCCTTATTTTCATTCGAAAAAATAAAATTAATTTGTATTATATTTTGAGTCTTTCAGGTGAAATATCACAGAGCATTTTTAGTTATAAATTGGATGGCGAAAATGTAACACGTATATGTAAATATAACTTTTATTCATAATTTTTATTTATATTTAAATGATTTCTTGCGCATGCCATAATTAAAATGAAATATTAATATCTAAATATATTTTATTGTCCTATAATCTATAAGAATATAATTTATTGAATTCGAGGGGGAAAAATACTTTTATGTCTTTCTCTTGCTTCACGTAAGGGTGAGGATAGCATGACCACAGCAAGCCGGGGCTACCTGTGAGATTTTGTTTTTTGGTTGGGTACTGAGATTAATTTATTTTGTGCTGTTCAAATAGAATATGTAGGGCCTGAAATACTCTTCCGATCTTTAATATAACACCCAATTATTGAGTTAGTTTTGGTCCTAAATATAAGACCCATTTATCATATTTATCAATTTTCTCTAAATTACTCCTATAGATACTCCCTCAACCATAATCAATTAGAAGAGGGAGATGAGATATTAAGAAAAATGATTATGGTGTTTTAGGAAAAACGCATCACATTTCTTATAATTAACTAACTTACGTAACTTCTTTAATCTGATCAAATTAGTTAAGTGGGTCTTATATTAAAGATTGGATGCGTATTTTTTTTTAATTGATTTTGCCATTTGCTAAACATGCTTCAAGAGGGAAATAAAATTTAATAAAAATAGAGAGAAATAAAGTAAAATAAATAACCAACTACCAAGACATAGATGAGATATAAATCCTGGATATGATCACAATTGCTTATGCTACGCGTTTTTTTGCCCAATATATTAATGTGTAAATACAACTCGTCCGTACATAATTATAAAGGCCATTTTTTTATTTACAAATATAAAAAGATATACTTAGTCAGCTGATGCCTAAAATATTTTTAATTTCACCTTCAATTAAATACCATAATTTGCATAAATTCAAATATATATATTTTTTTTGGGGGAAAGCGAGCCTTTAATAATTTATCATATATGGGAATGTGTGAAAACATGTTTTAGTTACTAGAACTTTGAAAATAGTCTTATAATTATGGGCACCAACTATTCCAAAATTGACCTATGGTTAGAGGTAAAGAAGACACAATCAAATTTTAAATTCTTGTGTATTGCATGACATTTAATTTGAGATTGAAAGCTATAGCGTTGATAACTCTGCTGAACAATATTTCTTTTAGATCGCAGTGGCGAGGCTAAATAATTGTATAAATTATCTTAAAATATATTTTACATTCCACGAGACAACTCTTATCATATATTATCTCAGGTCTTAATTATAAGAGCTAATTGACTAGTTTGAAGAGATTAAAAAAATAAATTAATTTAATTATTTATAATAATAAGTATTGTTTTTTCTTAAATATCATTGCTAATTAAGTGTTTTTGCTAAAACTATCATTATTAGAAGAGCTACCTAAAAATATATATATAAATATGAGAAACAAAATGAATTCGGATCTTATATTTAAGATCAAAATAAAAATCAAATAATATTTTATATTAAAGACTAGAGACAGTACAAAACAAATGTTATATATTTTACTTTATATTTTACGGTATAAAACAACTCTCATGTACCAAATCTGCTTGTCCATTACTAATCCAAACGGTGTGTGGCTTTAATGTGAAAAGATGGGCTAAAGTGATGGATTATTGAAGGAGGCGTTGTGGAGGAAGTAGAAGCGGGACAAAGGGAAGTGAGGTCGGATCAAAGGCCACGTCAGCAGGGGATGAAGAGATAACAATGATGAGGAAAAGGATGGTAATGCCCTCATAGGGGCCCACACACAAGGGGGCCCACCTCTTCCCCCTTTGTTTCAAAACCTGCAACTTCAAAGCCCAATCTGCTCCTTCCTTGCCCTACACTGCCATCATGTCGTTCTTCATCCCCTCATCCCCAGCTCTCATCTCTCCAGTTCCCACTTAACTAGACATGCGCGGCTCAAATCCAAAAATTTTCAAATGGATCAAAGTGTTATTTAGTCTAATAATTAAGCAAGGGATGAGCTGGTATATTAATTTTTAAAAGAAACAATGGTTGCTGTGAAATTATAAACTTAGAAAGTAAGAATAAAACTGAGAAGGCATATAGCCTCCTTAAAAATAGAGAACATATGTCTGTATGTTATGTCGGGATATCATTTTATGCTACAAATTGTCAAAACAACAACAGTGTTTTATCCCGCTAGGTGAAATTAGTTACACGGATTGCACAACGCTATCGAGCTGTGTCCAAAACTAAATTTTTGGATATCTTATTAATTCAAAAACATCAAATAAGAAAAAATATCTTATTTGATGTCTCAAACTTTATTAATGAACCCTCTTCTTGGGACTGGAGGGTAGCCAAACGAAAAGGAAAGAAATGCAAGCTGAGTGGGAATGTTGGAATATCATTACAAGATACAAAACATGGTGGACTTCGTGTATTCGTATTGGGTATCCCCATCTGTCCTAGCCACGTGCAATATTTGCTCCTTCCGAAGACCTAAATAATTAACTCGTGTCATTTGAGAAGGTTAGCATTAGTTAAAAATAATAAACATGTAAAAAATGTACTACATTTTTCAAATGTGTTCTTATTTATAAGAGGGTAAATAAAAGATAAATAATAAGAAAACAAGATAGAAAAAAATGTATGAAAAAAAGATAATGTAATTAATTAGAGGATAAAATTAGTAAAAATATAGTTAATATTTGGACAATCACAAAACGGATATAACCAATTCAAAATTTCGGATCTTATAGAAAAAAATCGGAATAAAAAATATTATTAAACTGGTTATTCTTGGCCTATAAGAAGCTAATTAGCTCAATCGGTTATATAAATCTCTCTTGACTTAAATGGTAATATTTTTGTTTTTTATATTAAATAAATTAAGTTGGGATCTTCTACCCCTTTTAATTTTTTTTTAATTGTGAAGTTGTGAGTTTGATCCTTTTATGAATATAACAGGTGAGTGACTTATTTCAGTTGGATGAAGGATAACCCAAAAAAGAAAAGAAAACAGTATTAAACAAATTAAACCACAGTGAATTAAATTAGTGAATGGCTGCAAATGTGGGGGAACACAATAATTTGGATGGACGCGATCACAGAAAATAACAATAGTGGCAGACAGAAGTAGGGTTAATGAAAGTCACATCTGACCTACTTACACGGACATAACATTATTTCAAAAATCTAGCCAAGCCCCTTCTCCTAACCACTTGCACTAATCTTCATTTTAAACCCACAACCTTTTGCCACACACACACACTAATCATATATTAATAAATATATTTTTATCATATAATTGCTTCAAAATGAATTTTTCAATTCATGAAATTGTACGTGTCACATCCTTTACCAAAAAATTGTACGTTTTTACAACGATAACCATAATTTTACCCTTAGATAGGTTCTCTTTTTAGCTTTCAGTTCTGTCACTGTATGCGTTATAATTACATTTCTTTGATCAAGCAATCAAAAGTTCATATGGGTAGACTTCTCACCAACTTTGTGGAATAATTAGGAAATTAATTAGGCTCCAAAATCTTCTCATTAAGGCACTTAATTGTTATTAAAGGCTAGTCATGATATATATCTTGATGATCAAGTCAGGTAAAATTCTAAAATTTCCCTAAATAATTAAGTACAAATTGTCAAAATCATTTATTTGTGAATCACAAAAAGCCACATTAGCAGCGTTATTTAGTTTCTTATTTGGCTCTAACACCACTCGAATCTAATAAAATTGGCAAATCTAAATTTGTCAAGATATATAGTTATACTAAAGAAAACTCAACTTGGCATATGTAATACTCCTCCGGTCCTAATTATAAGACCCAATTGACTTATTTGAGAAAATTAAGGAAGTAAGTTAAGTTGGTTATTTATAATAAATAAGTGTTGTCATTCCTAAAATATCCTTGCTAATTAAGTATATTGGCTAAAACTATCATTATTAGAAGGATTATCTTGGAAAAAATGCATAAATATAAGAGACAAAATGGATTGGGTCTTATAATTAGGACCAAATAAAAAGTCAAATTGGGTCTTATAATAAGGACCGGAGGAGTACATTGCTTTTGATTTTTTAAGATTGTTGATTGTTTTGAGAATTTTAAATAATTACAGTTTTCAAAGATAGATGGAAAAATACTACTTCAGGTGACTAAATATATATGTAGCCAAAATATACCCAAAAATTGAATTAAGAAATATAATACATATATCCATATTATATTTTGATAATTACAAGATATTTTTATTAGCAAACAACATAGACTAGAGATATATATTCTTATTTTGATTTTGTTACGATCGACTTTTATTTTCGTTAATGACTTTTTTTTATCCAAACAATACATAAAAATAAAATGATTTTCATATATACATATATATATATATATATTAATTATACGGGATACAATTATAACAGCCCATTATCAAAGCTCGATCATTTCCATGAAATTAGCCAATCACCCAAAAAGTGAAAGTGATGACCTTGCTGGAATGAGACGAAATAATTAATTTTCGTGGTCCTTCTTCTTTATTATATGCCGAAAACCCAAAAAATAAAAATAAAAAAGATGCTTGACTTGTTAATATTGATGACTCCACTGTTGTGCTGGGCCATCTTCGTTTTCCTTTATATATATAGCAACAGCGAACCAAGTAAACATTAAAACCGTGCAAGTGACCTCTTAATTCGACGCATCAATTCTAATAACTCAAAATTTAATTAGAGGACATATTCTATATTGTTATGTTCAGAGAATCGAGAAAGAAAGCAGGAAATAAATAAACGAAATATGTAGAAATTATATAGAGATGAATATGACGTGGGATCGATAGATCATAGAGCATAATTGGAGGGATGAAATGGGAAAACTAACGATCATTCGGTTCTTAATACAAAGATCTCTTCAATACTACATCCGTTCTTTAATGTAAAAACTAAATAACTAATTTAGAAAGATTAAAAAAATTAATTATTTGTAATAAATGTGTATTGACTTCCTTAAGTTATTTTTATTCAATTTTATAGATTGAAACTACACTTGGGTGAAAATACTTTATAATCAATAAGGACTTTTTTAGAGTACATTAAAAGTTTGAGAGACAAAACGGATTGAAATTTTATATGTAAGACCACCAAGTAGGATTAGAGGTAGTATTTTATAATATACTAATATATTTTGTTTAAAGTATTGATTCTTTTACATATTATCTCTTATTGAGTTATGTTCTAACTAATAATTTCATTAAGGACAATTTTGATTTTTTTTATTAATATATACTCCTCCGGTCCTTAATATGGGATTCAATTATGGAGTTGGTTTTGGTCCTAAATATAAGACTCATTTATCATGTTTATCAATTTTCTCTAAATTACCCCTATGGATACTCCCTCAACCATAATCAAGTAGAAGAGAAAGAGGGGGTATTAAGAAAGATGATTATGATGTTTTAGGAAAAATGGGTCACATTTCTTATGATTAACTAACTTACCTAACTTCTTTAATCTAATCAAATTAGTTAAATGAGTCTTATATTAAGGACCGGAGGAGTAATTAATTTTAACTGGATTTTTAACTTATGCCAAGTAATTAATTGAATCTTATAAAAACATCACATGAAATTATATATAATAATAAACGGACTAGTGATGAGGGAATCGGAAACAGAATATTTGTGAGGCATGATAGATTATACGTTGTCCAATTTAAATGATATCGTGTGCTGGCATGTGCATATATGAATCTGTTGTGGGCATAAATGCAATAGAAAAATAGATGCTTTATTCGAGTGTGGAATTACTATTGGTGCAGCCTTTTCACATGAAGCTGCCAAAAGTCCTTCCATAGCATCCCTTTTTGAGTCGTTCTGGTTCTGCCTCCAATTTGTAGGCCACTGTGGGTGGTACATAGCTAGCCCTATCGTTTCCAAGAATATGCCTTGCCCAGCCAGTTACGTTTAATTTACTGTTTCAAATCTAAAAATTGCCTAAAAGTGATAGATGTTCATTTGAAGAAATGGACGTCAAAAGTCTTTTTTTAAAAATTTTATTGATAAGGAAGATTTGCATTCGAGTATTAATTGTAGAGTGCTAATACTTTTTATATATGCAAATACTTATCTCATCCTATTCATAACTTATTTTTAACATGGTTTTACACATATTAATAAAAATTTTAAACTTCATTAATTCCTATTTAAAATTTAACAACTTTTCAGTTTTATTTTTATTTAATATAAAATATATCTCATGAGAGCAAAGTCAATACAATAGTAAATAAAGAGTAAAATTGTACATTCATATAAATTTTTTTTCTGCCATATAAATATGACCAAAAGTTTTCTTCTCTCTTGTCCTATAAATAAGACCAAAGGAATACATGGGACTTTTCTAGCCAATGAAATTTATAAATATATAAGGACTTTTCATCTATTTTATATAACTATTTGAGCTATTGATGACTATGCAAGTAGTGTAGGATATAGAAAAGGGCCATCATTGCCGGAGAGTGAGGGGCTTGGTTGATACGGGTACTATATGTGATGCTTCAATGAGATGTGAAAGCTGAGGCATATATCCGACCTGTGAGAAGCCCTGGCCCCTCTAAAATCTTCCAAATCTTATGCCTAATCACTTGAGTTATATATATACATATTCTAATATCTTGATGAAAAGTTAATTTAACTGGTTCAACAAAAGCTAATGTGAAAAGATCAAAAGCTAATTCTTTCCCTTTTGTGAAAGTTACCCCAAATTTGTCATCTAGATTCACCTGTCTCTCTTGCTCCTTTACCCCCTCTTAGCCCACTGAAAAAAAAAAAAGACGCACACACACACACACACATTGAAATCACCATGAAAGCTAGCCATATAATCACATGCCACTTCCATCATTCTAAATTTGTTTAAAGCAAAAGTAAAAGATCATGATCTATCAATCAATGAAAAAATGAAAATGAAAAAAGATCTCAGACCTTTGGATCCATCATGAATATATCCCAGTTCCATGCAAAATATATACAAGCCTCTCCTACAATAATAATAGTTCCAGAATAGATCTTCTTTCCCTACTTCACTGTTACGTTTCTGTCTGGAGCACATATTACTATATATTAGTCTCAAGCATGAAGATATAGAACTACTGGCTTTTAAATTTCTTTTCTGAATCAATGGTGTGCAACAAAAAGATAATTAAAACTCATGGAAGGTGTATCGCAGAAACAGTTATAACTTATCTGGTAATGATATATTGGAAGCCAGAGTGTGTGAACATATACGTCGTATTATTATTATTTTTGTGCAATATATATTTTGTATTATTAATTAGAAGAGAAATAAGGAAAAAAAATAAGTAAGATTATGAGGCGTGAAACTATACACAATTAAGTATGTATTATTACTTTATCTTCCTAATACATAAGTTGGAAAATCGAATTTTAGATGATGTCCTCTAATTGATCTCAACTACATGCACATTGTAGTGAATGTCCGTGGAGGTAAGAAATGATCCATTTAATATCTCTCACTTTATAAAAGTAAATATGAGTTGAACGACGTAGTATGGATGCACCCGTAAGATTATCAGGATATCTAGATCTATCATAGCCAGCTTCAGAAGAAATATTATGTGGTTCTGGTTTTTCTTTCTAACTCATACACAAAGGTCTAGATCCTATCCTAGCTAGGGTTTCAGTAATTATATATCTTGTATTCTTTCAATTCGAGCAATAATTATATCATTTTCATAATTAACATACCATGTGGCTTAAATAATGAAATTTGGTCGCTGTCAATCTACAATATTACCTTTAATTAATTTGTTATATTGTTTTGGCCTTGCCCATCGTTATATAATGAAATTTTTACCCTCAGTCAATTTTCGGTGTCGAACCTACAACAACAGCGATGCTGGCATTCATGGCAAGATCAGCTTCGACTTCCTACCGGCCACCACCGTCAACCAAAGAACCCCTCCCTCCGGCAGTGAACGGCGGCTTCCTCCACCGTTCCATGTCGTTTTCAATAAATCTCAGCAGGTTCGGCTTCATGTGCTTCAGCAATATTGTTGGGCGATGGCTTCTTCATCATTTGATGTTCAATGCTTCAGTTTCATTTTTTTTAATAGAATTTGTTTTGCTGTGGCAACAATGGAGAAGATGCAGCACCATAGATTAGGGTTTATTTGTCTTAGGTATTTGTTTTAAGTTAGATCTAGGCAGTAAAAAGTGAACTGGTGAGTTGCTGAGTTACGCTGAGGGCGTAGACTAAATAAAAATTATTAAAAAATTTGACGTACATACTAAATATATTTTTAAAGTTCTATTCTGTTTTAATTTCTATATATTTCGATTCCAATTCTATGTTTTTAAATCTCTTCTATCATACAAACAAAAACGAGGTCTCTCTCTCTCTCTCTCTTTTGTTTCTTTTCTTTATTTATTTTGTCTGTCCTTGGCCATGCACAAGACTGACTTACATGCCCGCCAATACTTTATTTTCACTTTTCTTTTGTCTTCCTTTATTCTGAACTTGAGATTTCTTAGTTTCTTTATAACCATTGTCTGGCTGGGAGTAGGGACGACGAAGACCATGAACCGCTAAAATTTGAAGACGAAATCCACAATAATATTGAGGGTTTTGAATTTTCTTGAGATTGGACAAGCAATTTTGTATTCTTTTCTTGTCTTGACTCTTGAAAGTCATATTCACATGGACCATCCCCTATCCAAAACCTTCATATAATTGAAGGCGTGATGTATGAACCCATATTGCACTGAACCAGGGATACTCATCAAAGCGATGAGCACCGCAACTAGTTTTGCATTAAACATGTTCATGTATGGTTCACATATTTGATATTTCCCTCTTTTTTTCCTTTGTGTTGTGTGTGTCTCATTATGACTTATGACTATATAACTTGAAAAAGTAAATTAACGCGAAGTTATTATTAGGGATATATTAAGAGTGAGGAAAGAAGGAGAAGCCACGGCCAACAAGAAATCTTTGATTCCAATAAGACAAGATTACGGCGGCTATAAGGATTCCCCTAATCTCGCCACTTGTTATTACTCACACAAACCTACAAATTAACTTTGATAGACAAAACCAAAATTAAAGAAGAAAAGGTGGGGGAGGAGAAGGGGGACACAACGATAAAAGTCTAGAAGGAATCAGACAAAACGCCAGACCGTCCATAAAATCAGAGTAATAAAAGGCGTACCATGAAGAGTAAAGATATTATACATATAAATATGGGTTTGTCTAGTCAAATGCATCACATTGTTCATTTTCTTATGTTTATCATACGTACAAAGTCAAAGCCAAGACCCATGCTGCTATCATATGAAAACAACAGAGATGCCAGTTAATTTCTAGCTAGCAGAGAGACACAGTGAGAAAAGCATATATATCCAGAATAAGCCATCATCATGATCATTATCAAAAGCAGAATTTAAAATTGAGGGGGGCTGATCAAAAGAGCCAAGAGAATTCATGGAAAGGCTAGCTGCTGCTATTATTTACACATAATTTGAAGGGACCCAAAGGACAAATTAAAGTTTGGGGGGAAAAAATTTATAATAATAAAGACATTAATTGTTTGATTAAAATTGATGGTCATGTTTTAAAAGAGAGGGTACCAAGATTCGTGGGTCTTCATGCATTGGCGTTGCACTACCATCCGTTCTTCCTTTTGGACTGTGTGTGTGAGAAATAATGTCTCCTTTTTCTTATTCCTTTCCCATTTGGATTTTCTTAATCAGTAGAACAATTAATCCACGATTCCACCATACCTTCACTTCTTGCAGTCACACACTGATCCGTCGTCTTCTCTCCATGAAAATCTGATGAAGCAGCCGATGAGTAGTTCACTTTCCCATTTGTGTCTCGTTCTAAATCTCCCAAGTTGCCACCCGCAGACCTCATAACTCCACGATCACCGCCATTGTTGGTCGCACCCGTTCTCTCGGCCCACTCCGATGATGAAGAAACCATATTCTGATGATGAAGGCCACCTATGTTATGGTTCAATCCGAATTCCTCCAGCACGCCCATTTTGAGATGCGAATTATCGCCAGCACTGGCCGGAATTCCCAGAGGAGATTGAGTTTTAGAGGCCAGACTATTGGAGGAACTTCCAAGGTGGATCGATGGGAAGTTGAGTGACGGGTTGTGTATGTTGACGTTGAGACTAGGCTGCTTGAGAAGGCATAAATCAGAAGAAAGTGACGGGTGGAGAATGGAGTTTGAATTAGTCGAAGAAGAAGCCAATGGGTCCACCACCGTTGATGGAAATGCCGGAATTGACGACAGGAATGGCTGATGATAAGACTGAGGCTTCTGGGCAAAAGGTCGAAGAAGATTATAAGTCGGCGGAGGAGGAGATCTTACGGCGTGAGAACCAAGAAGATCCAAGCGACTTCTTTGGAACGGCGACGAAGAGAAAGGCGGTGCCGGTATACCAGTGAATTCCTGAACCATGGCTCGGAAATTGGTGGTGTCCGTCGTCAGAACCGTCGTGGGTGCACGCCGCGACGCTCTCGATCGCTTCTTTGGGTTCCGTACAACGTTGTTGTTGCCGGACGGATCAATCCCGTCGCCTCCGGACACAGAAACTAATCCTCGCGAGTAACTTTCTGGAACGAGAGGGTGCTGAGTGGTTTGACCACCCAATTGACTGGAGAAAAAAGGCTGGCTGGAGGAAGAAGAAGGATTGAAGCCACCGAGATCGGAGCGATTTGGGTCGGATCTAGCGGTTCTGGACCAAACCATGTCGAAGCTGGAAAGCGACGGTGACGTTTGAATTGGATCCAAGTAATTGGATGAAGGATCGAAGAAAGGCGGTGGGTTTGAGTGTGTAGAACCTGCGTGGATGGGTGGGTTCGGGTGGTTGAAGAAGGTGGAGATGGATTCGGCGCGTGAATCGTACTCGTCATCACCGCCGCTGGAGGATTGCAAACTACCAGTACTGTTCCCGGAATCCATGAGAGATAAAGAGAGAGAGAGCCGAAAGTGGAAAGACGTGAAGGGTAGGGAGATGGGAATAGCACAGAGAGATTTGCTTTCTTAGACATACCCATTTAAGAATGAGGCATGGGCGGAAGAGAAAAAGATACACATGTTTCTGATTCTGCAAGAAGAAATCACCTCTCAGAAAGTACGACCACGTCTTTAATCCTCTGATCTGCGACCCACGACACGACACTTGTTCTCTGACCAGACAAGAACAACATGCGTCTGCAAGCTGGGAACACGGATCATCAATTTAATTACTACTTGCAGTTGCGGAGAGACGCTGTGAATTACATGGGCTTCTGAGAGAGAGAGAGAGAGAGAGAGAGATGGAACGAGAAGGAGGCTCTGTATATTAGGGTTTGTTCGAGTGAGAAAAAAGGAGGAGAGAGGAAGAAAGGGATGGTTCTCTAGCCTTTTTCTTCTTTAAAAGGCTCGACTGCTTCTTCTGCTTATGGTGTCATCCAGAAAGGAAAGATCAGAGTGGGGCAGCCATGGAAGAAAGAGAGAGGCTGGCGATGGTAAGCTCTTAGTGGTCAAAGTATGTGAGAGTTGTGGCTTTGATTCGCAGCGTGTGAAATGGAGAAAAATATAATGCGGTTAAGGAGGAAGGATATAGAATTTGTTTATTTATTTATTTAATAATTAAATATTTCTTTCATGGAAAAATCGTCCTAGATTTTTTGGAAGGAAGCAACCTAATCAGAGTGATGGTTGGTCGAACTACACTACGAGGGAGGGAAACACAAACTAAAGCTGCAGCTTCAGGAGACGACTTGAAAAGTATACACGAAATACGTCAACCCCCCCCCCCCCCGCCTTTTCTTTTTTTGTCTGTGGTATTAAATTAAGAAAATATTTCCAAAATTATCACAAAGTTCTTGGGACACAGTTAATTTGACCCAGTCAAAATCTTAAAATAACGCGTATAAGAAAGAATATCACGATCCGTATCATATAAGGCAGATAATTTCCGTCTATCGATTTCTTGTGTCTGCGTCTCTGTGACACATATCAGCAACGACTTGGATTGTTCAACAACTAGAACTGTAAAAACCAATATATATATATAGAAGTCTCTGATCTTTAATATAAGATCTAATTATTGAGTTGATTTTCGTTCTAAATATAAGATCTATTTCTCATATTTATCATTTTTTTAAATTATTCTTATGAATACTCCTTCAACCATAAACAAGTAGAAGATGAAGAGATATATTAAGGAAGATGATTATAGTGTTTTAGAAAAAACATATCATATTTCTTATAATTAACTAACCTACCTAATTTCTTTAATCTAAATCAAATCAGTTAAATAGGTCTTATTAGGACCAGAGGAGTATATATAAAAAAGAGAAAAACATAAAATTGAACCTAAAAATTAATCTATATACTTTTTTGTTTGGGTGATATATTTTTAATTAGGATCTTCTTGAGACTCAGGCCGTTTAGTTCAAAGGGATATATATAGACCTGGTGGTTTCAGTCGGGTCAATATAATATAGAATGTTAATTCTATTTTCTTTATGTTTTGTAATTGTATACCAATAAAATGGAATTTCTTTTTTAAAAATTTTATGGTGTTATTTAAATTAAAGTACTAAAACTTATTATTAGCACCAACTAGCATTAACTCCGTATATAGGACTCTTTTGGTTTATTTTGGTATATAATATGGATGATAGGGGCTTGCTATATATTTTAGATGTCTGTATGTCCAGGTTGATATAGCTAGTATTTAACCTATATTTTGGCCGAAAGAAGCCTATATTTAAATAGAAAAATTTGTCTAACCCAACCATGTAATTTTATAACCTAACCAATTTAGAACTAGATTAAACTGTACTAGCAACTATTTCTCTACATATATAGTAAGTTGGCAACAACTATTTGATTTCAAATTCAAAAAAAATTAAAAGCGAGCATTTAAACCAACTTTTCATATGAAATAAATTGATTAATAAATTCAATGGCTTTCTTTTGCCAACTATTTTTTTATGGTTTGATTTATTTAAAACGGAGCAATTATATTTATGCTAGTTTTGGTAATTTCTTTTTCTTTTCTTTAATTTGTTCCCACTATTAAAGCCAACAAATGGTTTCAATACCTATTTAATGTGCAGCTTTGATAAATACATGAAAAGCTATCTCATTTATAAAGAATAAAAAATAGTTGTTCCACTACTTTATGTACAAAATTTATTTTGATAGCTGTAAATGGTTAATTGAGTGAATAATTGATTATTTGGAGGAGGAAAATGACAAGTAAATATAGTACGGATTGTTTGAAAAAAAAGAAGAGAAACATTGAAGGTAATAAATATTAGGTTAGGTCAGACACAAATTCTCATTGTGGATCACAAATACCTAACAAAAAATCAATTTAAGAAAAAGGAAAATAAATTAAATCAAAATAGAACCAAATGTTATTATTTTTATTTTAAAAAAATTAATTTTCTTGATGAAAATTAAACCAAACTGAACTTGTGGACACACCCAAATTAGCCACTGCACTCATCTAGGCGAAAAAAAAAAGAACGAGTCAAAAAGACTTAAGCTGCTCTTTGAAAATAAAAGAATAATAAAAAGAAAAAATGCCACCCTTGGGCTTGGGATCGGGATCGTAAAATGACGATAATTTTATAACGTGAGGAAAACAATAAGGTTGCTTTGAAGAACTATGACAAAAAGAACAAGCTCTTTTTTGGCCAGAAAAATAAAGTATTGTGGAATATGTGTTTGTGCGTGGGTGTATAAAAGATTTCTTTATCAATTCTAGTATTCTATGTGCAATAGTAGTGATATACTATTTCCGTTTTGATATATTCCTTTGTACTGTGTTTCCTCAAGCTCAGATCCACACCACAACCAACCAACCAAACATGTACACCATTTCTCACGTATTCTCTCTTTGTTTAAAAAAAAATCTTTTAAAAATAATTAAATTTTATTTTAACAGATCGCCAATAGAATTAAACTAGGTTCATGATTTACCTCTTTTTGTTTGGAGGAGATTGAAAGGGATAGGAAGAGAGAGATTGTAATGAGTTCAATTTTAAGAAAAAATGAATAAGCATGGTTATAAGAATAAAAAAATTAATGGAATTAGAGAAGATATAAGATAAAAAAATAAAAAATTTTAATTAAAAAAATCTTAACTCTACCAGTTGAATTCAATAGAATCTCTCATTCTCCCTAACCAAAAGAGCAATTACAAAGTTCACTGGAAAAAAGGAGCAATTACTAATGCATTTACAGATAAAACTACTAATAATGTCCACACATTATTAGTGGAATTTAATCCCACATTTTTTTGTGGGATATAAAGTGTATTATCACTAATTGAACTTTGTTAGGCCAACCCCGCTGGCAAATGTTTGGCTACCGTTTAAAAAAGTGATCAAAAGTACAGCATATATAAATTTCAACATGTCTCGCCTCCGTCTCTAATTTTTTTCTCCCCTGGAAATATTATCAGGCCTCCTAAAAAGCAATTATAAGCCATAAGGTGAAATATTAAATGTAGCAGAAGATACTAGGCCTCTCATAAAGTGGTGATCAGAATTCAAATTCCAATTGAAGAAAGTGCCATACTAGAAAAACATATTTTTTATATTGCCTAATCTATGCCAGTTGTTGCGCCAACGGTGTAATGAATGAAGCGGTGACATTTTTATAAATAACGATCAATATTTACATCGGTATTATTACACCCGATGTTATTATTACTTTTTACATCAAACATTAACCCAATGGTGTAAGGTTACTTAAATGCATCGGTAATTGTAAACAACCGGTATACTAGTCTTTACATCTGCCTATCTCTAGCCTTTTTGTTTTCCTGAAGTAATCTGAACTCGACTGGTTACCACGTCCTATCACCATTGTCTATATAAAATTAGAAGCCAACTGTCCTTCTCTTTCTCTATTGTCTTTTTTATACTACTGTCGGTAGCCCCACAATGGTGAAATGGTAAGAAATCGTCCCAACACGTCCTCCATCTTTTCCTCTTCCCTATCTGGCTATCTCCACCATCCTCCCACGCCTCTGCCTCCTTTCAACCAACTACTTGCAAGAGTAACAGTGATTGAATGTGGCTTTCGCCGTGTGGTGTCTCACTTCTACACCCTCAACAATGGGGTCAACTTCTTGCTTGATGACAGACACATCTAGTATAAAGACATGGATAGCCCCTCTGCGGCCTCCTCCTCTAACTATAGTCTTTTTTTATTGTAAAAATTTAGCCTTTTTTAATATTTTGTAAAGATAGCCTTTGTGCCGCCCACCAATTATATATAAATATATATGATATATTGTGATGATCTACTCTTGTGTTTTTTTTTTTAACACATTTTTCTCTTCTCGATTTTTAACAATGAATCCTAAAACTCGTAAAAATGTAGTCTTTTTTTTTTTCCATTAGTTTAAAGAAAGAGAAGAACAACTGGTTATTTTCTAAGAACTTTATCCCGAATGTTGTCATGTTTGATGTAACATTTAAAATTTAACCGGTTATCTTGTGCTCAATGTAAAATGTGTTTTCCAATACCAGTTTCTATGTCAAACCGGTGCTAACTTTTTGTCCAAGCTATAAATAAGACCCTCCCGCTTTCATTTTTGTGGGCCTCAGAATAGGAACAAGTGTGCTCTTAGAAAGAAATATGAAGACGGCTAGAGTGCTCAAGTTGTCTTTCGTCACTCACCATCCCCCGTACCTCTGCCGCTCTATTCTCATCATAGGTAACATAGTAGTTGTTTTATTTCTCCCCTAAGCTATTTTCTAAACTGTAGGTCTCTTTTTGTTCGAGAGCAAGGTTGCAAGCTGTTTGAGGCTTGAGGTATTGTTGGCGTATTTGGTCCATTAAATAGAATGAGAAACTCTACCAAGTATTGGATACTCAAGTATGATCAAATTCGAGTTGTAGTACTTTGAATGACAAGTACTTGTTAGAGATCTAGCTTATCCTTGCAAAAGGGACTAGCCTTCGTTTCTTTCTCCCTGTCGACTATTGGTGGCTCATCTTCTTTTATTTTGTTTCTTGGTGAGCTATTTTCCTAAATCCTAATACTAGTTAGTTAGTTGTTTAGTTGTTTTACTGTGTTTTCGAGGTTTCGTAGTTTCTTTTCTTTGTTGCGAAAGAAATATTAAGTCATAAAAAAACTAGCTAATATAAGAAAATTAAATAATAAAAAAGGTCCACTTCTTAGACCAGTCTAAGAAGGACTTTTTTTTTAATTTAAATTTTTAATGGTTACACGGTTGGCCACAATAGTCACTGTTAAAATCATAGTTTTTTGTACCAGTGTAAAAGGAGCAGACTTTTAACACTATCCGTTTTTATATCGGTTGTCTTCTTTTCGATGTCAAATGCCCATTTTAATTGGTGTAAAAGACCATTTTTCTAGTACTCCCTCCGTTCCTTATTATAAGAGACAAAAACCGAAGTACGTTGATCAAAAAATAGTTAAAATTATTAAGAACAATTAATGTGTAAACAAATATAATTTTTTTCCAAAAATGTCCTCATTAATAAGGAGAGAGAGCATGAGAGGAGAACAATTAAATTTTAAAAGAAAGAGAAGTGGGAGGGAGAGAGAGTGTGAGTTGGAGTAATAAATATGGGTAAAATAGGAAATCAACACAAAAAAGTAGAGACAACTTTTAAGTGTTTCTTATATATAGGAACATGCCATAAGCATCAAATGTCTCTTATAATAAAGAACGGAGGGAGTAGTGAATAGGAGGATATATGTGTTTATTATAAAAAAAAATCTCCCAAAGTTTTCAGCTTACATGGTTTAGATATAGAATGATTACATTAAATTAATAGTAGTTATATATTAAGTATAATAAATATAAGATCTGTAGAAGCTGATTTTTATTTAAAAAAATCATAAAAACGTGTTTTGCAATTTGCACCATAAACAAAAGGATTAGAAGTTTTATATGTAAATTGAAAAGAGGGGATGACGTAGAATATTTAATATTAAGCTAAACAACTTTACCAACAGAGAGAAGAAATGCTTCCATATTATATTGTCTAAATAAATCATAAAAGCGTGTTCTACAAGGGAACCAAAAAGATCAAAAGAATTTCTTTAGATGTAACAAAAGAAATGCTTCATTTGCTAAGCTATGCCTAAACAAGAAAATATGTTTTACTAAATACTCTATAAGATGCATTTTCTTGCAGGGAAAAAAAAGTTATGATGATAATGAACATTATATATACATTATCACTTATTTGCATCTTGACACTGCTGACTTGCAACTTGTAAGTTGTAACTACTCTTTGACATTTTGCAAGCAGAATATTCCAACATTACTATTCAGTCCAAGGCACGTGCCACGTGGCATTAGAGCGGTTGAATAATAATTGAAGAGTGGAACGCCGTTGGGGAAGGGATTGTGATGGACGGCCAGGATTGCATCGTGTGGGGGCAACCAGAAATGGGATATTGGTACAGTGAAATTCGTACGGCACAATTGGGTCAAGCTTGACATAGGTGGGGAGTGGGACTGGGGACCCAACGCATATCTGACCGCACATGTTTCCATTTATGCCTATTTGTGAAGCCCACGTGGGCGCTTTCCACAGGTTACATAGGGCTGTTCATAAAATAAAATTTAAAATAAATAAATAATAATAACCGGATCACCGGCTCTGACCCGATTCGGTTTAGGAAAAATTAACCCAAAGTAGAAAGCAACTAGATCAGATGGAGGAAAACCATTGGGAGAGATGAGGTCAGTAAATCACATAATCATCTTATGTCTTTAGTACATATTTGGAACAATGTTTAAAAAAATTGAGATAAAAATGATGCTTAACGTAATTTTAAGGATCGCTGATTTTTGTTATATAATTGTTACTTTAAAATTGAAGTAACGTTTTCTAAAGTTTTAGGGGCGTATAGTGATTTGAAGGATTGTGAGAGATTGCATTGATGATGCACAAGAAGCCACATTAGCTCTTATAATGATTTGATTCTGAGGGGACGGGGGGATTTTGATAGGAAGATAATGATATGATAATGACCAGCATCATATTTAAGTTGAAATCTAATCTTACTCAAATTTTAATTTTGTCCATTCCAATTCACGTTTTGGCTCTTGACAACCTCAGTTCTACCTAACGTACCACTCTAACCATCTTGCAACCAACCCCCCCCCCCAAAAAAAATCCCTCATTGTTCACTAAGTTAGCAGTTTAATCTAAGTTAATCTCAAATTTTAAAAAAATACTACTTCACTTGTATATGTACTTTAATCTACTTAAATTGTGTTTTAATTTCAATCCCTGAGTTATTTTTGTGGTCTCTTGTCCATTTTATTTGTTCTATATGAAATATTAGACCTTTTATGTTGAAAAATAATCACAAAAGACCATGAACTGATTCAAATAATTTTACTAAGATGAACTTAATACCATCAGATGACTAGAGGGAAACATGCTGACCTAAAAAAATTGTAAAATCGTTTGACTAAAAATTTGGTCTAATTGAAAAAAGCAAAAAAGAAAAAGAAGAAAAGAATTCACTTAAAACGAAATGCATGAGTGAGAGGGAGAAAGGCATTTGCAGCACATTAAGGCAGAACCTCAACAAAATTAACGTTGTGGGGCCTACTTTTTGGTCCTTTTAAATGATTTTTAAAAAGAAAAATGACATTAAGGTCCCACAGAATCAAATATATAGTAAAAAAGTCTCCTGAAATGTCATAATTGTTTTGAAGTTCCAAAGGGACTTTAATGCAATTTTCAGAATGTCGAAATGACTCTCTTGTCCTAGCTATCAGGAACAAAACAGTGAGTTGGGTGAGGAGTTTCTTGCACAGTATGGTTGAGAGAAAAGACGTTGGGAAGGAAGGAAGGAGCCATTGATGATGAAGTATCTTCTTCATTACCATTAGTGAATTCTCTCATGTAAATCTCCACAAATCTTCAGGTCTGGAACCTTCTTTCCTTTTCTCTCCTACCTTTTTTGACAGATTATGTATTTGTTTGGGAATAAGAAATCAGAAAATCATTTTTGTCTTTGGTACTACAAAGCTTTTGTTTTTGGTGTAGGATTCACAAGTTAATCAATAAAAAAGCTGTGTTTTTTGTTGATGTGCGTTGGTGATTTAAGTTGGGTGTGTAGAATGATCATGGGTGTTCTGTTTTTGGGTTGCTTGTGGGTGATTTTGCTCTGTTCTGATATTAATTTAGTGGCAAAGGAAGAAAAAGATGAAAGTTAGTGTGGGTAGAAACTCTTAGCACGAAATAGGATATTGTGTTGTCAATCAGGCCGTAATAGTTGTCAATGCATGCCACAACAATTGTCAACATAGCTCCTTGACTTGTCAATGACAGTTAGTGATTCTTGATGCAGGTTTAAATTATTAATGGCGAGTACGTCTAGAAAGCATCTATTTTGTTTTGTTCACATGGGGGAAAGTTTATAAATGATAGAGAAGATGATATAAGATATGTGGGAGGTAGTGTAAGAACAACAAATATAAAAGAGGGCACAAGTTATGAAGAATTGAAGAAAATTATATCATCAATTGCTAGAAAAGAAAGTAACTCATTTCTTTTGAAATTCTCAATTGTGTATAGCTTAACAACACCCAGCATAGAAATTAACAACCTGAGTTATCTAAAATAACAAGTAATATAATATGAGTTAATGACAAGTAATATAACAATTTCATAACAAATGAATGTGTGAATATTAACAATTGATATTCAAAATTTTTACAACTAAAGATGTCATTTATGTATAATGTTAAGTAATATTTGTATTAAAAATATAATTATTAAGAAGAAAGTGTTACTCAAATTTATGTTCAATTGATAAGGGACAGTGCCTTCACTAACAAGTTACAATGCTCCATTGACAAGTTACAATGCCACCATTGACAAGTCAATGTGCCACCATTGACAACTGATAATCCGCTGCGGTGTCTGACCATATCCACCGTGGCTCTCCCATCTGTCCCACAGAGCTGTCATTTTGTGCAAGGCGTCATGACGCCCAACCCTTTCAAGAAATTATTCGACGAACAATAAGTCACAGTACTACCATTGACAAGTTAGTGTGCCACCATTGATAAGTCATAGTGCCACTATTGACAAGTCACAGTGCTACCATTGACAAGTCATAGTGCAACTATTGACAAGTCATAGTGCCATCATTAACAAGTCGCAGTGCCATCATTGACACTTTATTAATAATGATTATATATGACAATATAACCAAAATATAATATGACAGAGTAATTGAAAATATCATATGATACTAAAACAGGTTATATAACTTGAATTCATATTGTTGACAACTCATATTGGCAAATTAATTGACAAGTCACAGTGTTCGATTGACAAGTCGTAACAGGTCTAATGACAATGTAGGGTGCAGGTAATGACAACTGAAATGGCAGTAGAATCTAATATGCCAATTTATAGCCAACTTTCATTTACACCTTCATATACATGAAACTACATCTATTTCACAACTCATCCAAAAAAAATATATATATAGGGGTTGCATGTAATTACGAAACTAACTATTGGTGTATATCCATTTACAAAAAATTTTCTTGACACCCATTTGCAAAATATTCCCTTCATATCCGTATAATGTTTTTCGGAGGGCAGTGGCATTTGGAAATATTTGTCCTTCTCCAATAATCAAATCCTTCCATTTTGTGAAATTCATTTGTGGTGTAGGTGTTGGGATCATTTCAACAGCACAAGGAATTGATGGTGGCTCTTCAATCTCATCAAATAAGGTAGGTGGAGACTAGGGGTGGAAACAGGCCAGGCCAGGCCAGGCTTCATCCTTAACAGGCTAGGCCTGTGTTGAAGCCTGTCAGCCTGAGCCTGGCCTGTGGCCTGTGACAAGCTTTTTATTCAGCCTGAGCCTGGCCTGTAACTAAGTTTGGCCTGGCCTGAAGCCTGTTAAAAAGCCTGTATTTCTAGCAAATTTCAAATATACATAATTCAATCTAAAATTACAATAATTCAATCCAAATTATCTAAAATACAATCATGAAATATGAAATAATCAAACCCGCACAAATTTTTCATCTTGTTCGGCGAACACCTTGAGAAGAAATCAAACGTATATTAAATCATAACAAACTTCAACAACTAATAAATATAACAAATGGTATTATTCAGATTCCAATTAGGAGATTACTCAGATGACCGCAAACCGTTCAATCACCATCTAGTCTTTTCCTTTGTTTCTTCATTTGTCTTCTTCTAAAAAATCTAATTGGTTGACTAAGCTCAAAGAGGCAGAGTGAGCACCACAATAAACATCTCAGTCAGAAATGTGGAGGAATCGGGAGAAAGCAAACTGCATATAGGCAAAATGAGTAAAACAAAATCAAAGTTATTACAATATGACAAGCCATGTGCCATAAGATAATAGGAAAAGATCGACTTGATAGCAAAAAATGGAACAAATATTAAAACAAATAAAATCAGATTCCCAGTCTTCAATACACAGATCAAATTCTTGAAGGGCGAAGTGGGAGTCACAACACTACACACTCACACACACACATATGAAAACAAGTCGCGATGCTTCAAAATACCTGAGAACGGTGGTTGGAGACAGCGAGTCGATGATAAATGAAGTTCAGAGACGGTGAGTCGCGACAAATGGAGTTCGGAGATGGCGATTCGATGAGCAAAGGCAGGGCAGGATAGGCGATAGAAGCGATGAAGAGCAATGAAGCAAAGAGGCAAAGTGTGATTCAAGGTTAAACACTGTGTGAAAGACTGAAGGGCGAAGACTGGAGCTGTGAAGCAAAGAAGCGAGCTAGCAAAGACAAAGAGAGAGCAGCGGCGGCTAGGTTAAACTCTCACGTAGGATAAATTACAAATTTACTATTATACCCTTAAAAATAATAACAGGCCCAGGCCGCCTGATAGGCTTAACAGGCTTGTAAAACAGCCTGGGCCTGGCTTGATAAGATAAACAGGCTTGTAAAAAGGCCTAAGCCTGCTTCTTCTTTATAATAGGCCAGGCCAGGCCAGGCCAATTACAGGCCAGGCCACAGGCCCCTGTCAGGCCGCCTGGCCTATTTCCATCCCTAGTGGAGACATAGACAATCTATTGATACCTCCAAATAATTGATTAATTCTGCCGGAAATGACAAGTCAGGATGCATGCATTGACAAATTGGTAGCAAGACAGTAACAACTGATATACCAAGAAATGATAATAACAGTTTTGTTAAACTAAACTTAAACATATTGCTCATCCATTGCATTATCCCTTGTTGCTTTTATGTGATCCTTATTTCCATTCTCTTCTCCATACACATGACCACTTTCTTTATTGAACTTTACCAAATGTTCTACCCCATTATCATCTACCAACTTCACAAATGTTTTTTTTATCAAACATAACTGAGAATTTTAAAAGAAATGAGTTACTCTCTTTTCCAGCAATTAATGATATAATTTCCTTCAATTCTTCATAACTTGTGCCCTTCTTTATATTTGTTGTTCTTACACTACCTCCCACATATCTCATACCATCTTCTCCATCATTTATAAACTTTCCCCCTCTGTGAACAAAGCAAAATAGATGCTTTCCAAACATACTCGCCATCAGTAATTTAAACCTGTATCAAGAATTACGCAATTGTTATTGACAAGTTAAGGAGCTACGTTGACAACTGTCGTGGCACACATTGATAACTATCACAGCCTGATTGACAACACAATATCTCATTTCGTGTTAAAAGTTTCTACCCACATTAACCTTCATCTTTTTCTTCTTTTGCCACTAAACTAACATCAGAACTGAGCAAAATCATCCACAAGCAACCCAAAAACAGAACACCCATAATCATCGTACACACCCAACTTAAATCACCAACACACACCAACTAAAAACACAGCTTTTCCATTGATTAACTTGTGAATCCTACACCAAAAACAAAAGCTTTGCAGTACCAAATGCGAAAATGATTTTCTGATTTCCCATTCCCAAACAAATACACAATCTGTCAAGAAAGATAGGAGAGGAGAGGAAAGAAAGTTCCAGACTTGAAAATTGTGGAGATTCACATGAAAGAGTTTACTAATGGTAATGAAGAAGATACTTCATCATCAATGGCTCTTTCCTTCTTTCCCAATGTCTTCTCTCTCAACCATACTACATGCGAAACTCCTCACCCAGCTCACCGTCTTTGTTTCTGATAGCTAGGGCAAGAGAGTCATTTCAACATTTTGATAGTTGCATTTAAGTCCTTTTGAGACTTCAAAACAATTATGACATTTTATGAGACCTTTTTGCTGTATATTTGGTTCTGTGGGACCTTAATGTCATTTTCCTTTTTTAAAATCAAGATACTAACGTTGTAAACAAAATAAATAAAAGGAATTAAAAATCACGAAGATAAATTATAAGACAAAAGACAATACACAATTAAACAATATAGACCCAGGTAGTATTTTTTTTAAGAAGAAAAAGTATAAAAAGAAGTGGTGCAATAGAGTAATGGCAAATGTAACTACTCCTCCGGTCATTAATATAAAACGTAATTGTTGAGTTGGTTTTGGTCCTAAATATAAAATCTATTTTTTATATTTATTAATTTTTTCTAAATTACCCCTATGGATACTCCTTCAACCATAATCAAGTAGAAGAGGAAGAGGGGATACTAAGGAAAGATGATTATGATATTTTAGGAAAAATATGTCACATTTGTTATAATCAATTAATTTACCTAACTTTTCTTAATTTAATCAAATTAGTTAAATAGGTCTTATATTAAAGATTGGAGGAGTATATTTAGTATCTGCCGATGTCTCAAATAGGATGAGTTTTAATTGGAAGAAAATAATAAAAAAGTAGGAGTACGGTGGAGCACTTGGGAGCGGTATGAATGTGGACGTAATGTGTGTTTGGATTTTTGGTAAGACTGTTTGGATCTCCGGTAGAGTTCCCAAAACTTCTTTGGGAAATGTGAAGCATAGCTTTTTAAGCAGTACTAGTAAGCTAGTATTCATTCGTTTGGCATAGCGTTTTACCAAATAAAGTTTTGGCCTGATCATACGCTGCAAGAGAAGTTGAATTTTGTGCGTTAGGAATGAAAGTACATTCATGGCGCGGAGGGAGAAAGATAAACAGTGACAAAAGGACAAAATAGGGCCTCCCTTGCATTATTTTTTTTTAAAAAAAATATACCATTGCTAATTAGTTAAATTAATTATTTTGTAATAAATTAATATTATCACATTTAAATATCATTGTTAATTATATACATTAAGACTATCCAAAATAAAAAATTCTTATATGTGTTAACAACCGTAGGAATTATTTGGAGGCAAAAA
>NW_021634382.1:0-30764 GCF_004799145.2 Neltuma alba | reverse complement strand
TTATAACTTTGCTGAAACAATTGAAAATAACTCAACAAATTATAATTAACATCTTATGAGTAGCAAATAATTCTAATAGGTACTCTAACGTTAACGTATGTTAACTAAATCCATTTAATCATACATGTGCATGATCATCTAAAGTCAAAATTGTTGCAAATATACAGATAAGACTGGGAGCATAGAATTGTAGAATAATACGTCTTGAATTGCTGATTCACACATGCATCATGCGTGTATTACCAGATAATAGGTAGGGATAACACACTCAGCCTAGAGACAGCAAAAACCAAACAAACCCAAGTTGCTATTAACAGCATGCCATATACACTAGAAGTGATAGCCAGTTCAAAGAAACAGACATAATTTGTCCTCTATTTTATATATCAAGTCAATATTTATTAAGAGGCCCACAGCACTGCCACACCAGGAGCCCGCCCCAAGGACTTCCCTACCTACAGACGGCAAATCTGGATGAAACCTCCCGATCCTAAAAGGACTAATATCAACCCCTTTTGCTTCCCCCTCCACACAAGATCCGTCAATATCCGCCCTATCACCGGAGCCATCTTGAACCCGTGACCCGAAAACCCGCCTCCGACCACCACATCCTTCCCGAACTTCCCGCCCAAGAAATCGATCACAAAATCCTCAGTGGGCGTCACCGAGTACATGCATGCTTGTTTCACCACTGGTTCACTCGAATCCACTAACCCGAGAAAGTCCTGTCCAGCCATTTCTTCAACACATCCATCTTCGCCCCGGAGCCCCACGGCCTCTTGTCCGGGTCGCATGGATTCCCTCCATGCACCGCCACCTTATCAACCCCGGAAACTCCAGCGTCGGAGTTCCGTATATGTACGTCTCCCCGTAGCTCGCGAACGTCGGAAAGTCGCCGCCGAGGGCGTATTTCGCCTCGTGCCCCCCTTGATCCTCCAATAACACACATGGGTCTCCATGGGTTGTATAGGCAGTTCAATTCCACTAACCGCTTTAACTAACTTCTTCATCCAAGCCCCAACCGTCACTACACATTTCTTACCCCAAAACCTTCGCCGCCTGCCGTAAAACCAGCACTCCCCCGTTTATGTTGTCTCTCTTAATCTCTATGATTTCGTGTGTTGTCCCTGAGAACGGCGCCGTTTTTGTATGCTAGTGTTTGATACATGGCCGTTGCTTTTGTCGGCTTTAAGACCCCCCCGACGTTAGACACGCCGAGCCAGTCGTCCGGATGGAGATGAGGCCGGGAAAATTTCTGCACCACTTGATCACTGCGGAGGACTTGGTGCGGGACTGAGTGTTTCCGGCAGTTGGCGATGACGGCCTGGAGATCGGGGTCGTCAGCGTGGCCCATGTCAAAATGATGGGCGTCGTAGTAGACCCTGGTAGCCGATTTGGGCCTCGGCTTCTCGCCAGAGCTTGTAGGACTCCATCACCAAGGGTAGTAGTAGTCCTGAGGGTAGGTGGCGCGTATGGTGCGTGTCTCTCCATGAGACGACCCTCGGTGGTGCAAGAAGTCGTACTGGTCCAGCAAAAGAGTCTTCAGGCCTCTTTTCGCCGTTTGGTATGCGGCGGAGCTGCCCATTACGCCGGCTCCGACTATGATCACATCGAAACACTCGCCGGAAACACCCATTTGTCTCTGATATCGCTCTCTGTTCTCTCAGCCTCAGTGAATATGATATGTCTCTATAGGACAACTATGGGGTTGTGGTGGTATCTTCTTAAATAGAGGGAGCCTTTTACTAATTACTACTCACTGTCCTGACTTTTACAGAGGAATCTGGCAAAATGCAAAGAGACCAGATCCTGGTGGGAGAAGCGTTTTTGTTGGTATCTGGGACTTTTTATCCTTTTGGCTTCGTGTCGTGAGATGGTTCTATTTGATATTGATGTGTACGTTATGGATCATTTCCAGCCTCTGATTCTCATGCACAGCTAAGCATGATTTGTAGCAAACTTTTTATGGTAAATCCAAATCCTCACTAACTATTTCTAATTATTTGTTTGGTCTGGTCATTGTGCGTACTGATGGCTATCCAAATATCGCGTGCAATCAGGGTAAAATATGGAATTGCTTGTGCTTACTGCATTTTTCTGTTTTTAGTCATTGACAAATAATGAGGATGTAAAGAAATATTTTGTAGGGTTATCACAGAATTTAACAATAAATTACATTCAAGTTGGGGGAAAAAATATTCGCTCGGTGCAGATCAGATTCTATATATGCATTTGTTTATTGAACATTGATTCCATGAGATTCCTCGTAAAAACGTTTTCCATATCCTCGGACATTGGAATCAATAATCAATAATATATCTAAAAGCAGAAAGGTGATTAATTATGGCGATGACTTGATTGGAGCAGTTGTAATATTTTACTTCACACGGTAGAAGCTGGCGGACGTAAAAGGAATGTGGGGATAAATTCCATGGTGGATCCACGTTGGAAGGTCATACAATTATTCAGATATGCAGAAGTTAGCTGGCCGTGTGTGTGTAGATTACAGCGCAGGTCTACGTGGAGCCGATGCATAGAAGCCTCCTCAAGCTCAAAAAATAATAATGAAACATAGACAACTTGTTGCTCATCGTTTACTAGTTTAAATCATCCATTTTAGTTATAAAAGACTGCATTATTTTATCTTTTCACAAATATCCTCTCACTAAATATTATATTCCATCACTCTTATTCATGCGTGTAAGTTACTTATAGCAGAAAAATCTGGCCCTGAATATAAGTTAAGAGTAATTAATGACATTTTTTTAAATTTTATCCATATTGAACACAATAAAAAAATATGTGGGAGAATTTAATACCCTTTCTTAATAAGGGCAAAAATAAAAAAAATTATTCAATTTAATGTATTAATTAATATGTGAGAATACGATGTAAGTGACTTACCAGAGTGATAGTTAGAAGTGCTCACCTATCAAACATTAAAAAATATTGATTATTGCTTAAATTTTGCAAATCAATCAAGAATACCAAAATCTTGTAAAAACTGTGTTATTATACGGGAAAAGAAGGAAGCAAGTACTATATAAATTTACTGCGCTAACATGGATAAGTAATTTGTATAATAGTAATATTTATTAATTTTTTTAAATTATTCTTATAAATACTCCTTCAACCATAGTCAAGTAGAAAAGGAAAGGGGATATTAAGAAAGATGATTATAGTGTTTTAGAAAAAACGTGACATATTTCTTATAATCAACTAATTTATTTAATTTAATTAAATTAATTAAATAGATTTATATTAATAACGTGTACAGAACATCTGATGGGGCTTGCGATGTTGACGCCAGCTTTAGAGTTGGCACGCTACCAGCAAGGGACAGATGTGACCTGAATGTACAGACAAATTGGTCTAGACATGTGTTTTTTAACTTTTTTTTTTTTACCAGCAAGAAGAATTCAAATTAGGCGAGAGGAGAGGACAAGTTGACGAGAGCGTGACAAGAAGCAGTTTCACGTACGGGACCAGACCAAACCAACTTGACACGTCACACAGCAACGTGAGATATTATGTGTGTGTGTATTTTATATATATATATATAATCAACAGGCAAAGGTACACCACTCGACGGCTTCCATCATGACTTGCTTAAGGTTACGTCTGCTTCGTTTCAGTTCAGCACCTGGTACGCCCTACCTTGTGAAAATTTTATTTTAATTAGTTTAATTACTTTTTTTTTAAAAAGTATTATTTTCATAAAATATCATCTTAAATCTAAGTTATCCTAATATATGCAATCAATAAGAAATAATGTTGACGAAAAAGATAGATGTGCAGTGCAAAATAAATTAATATTTTATATTTAGAACAAAACTTAACACCTAACTAGTTATTATATTACCTCTGATTCGTAATATAGAAGTTAATTAGTTAATTTGAATAAATTAAAAAAAATTTAAGTTAATTATTTATAATAATTAGAAGTTATTTTTTCTAAAATATCATTGCTAATTATGTATTAGTTAAAATTATAACATTTAATAAATAAAATTATGTGTGACTACTATAAAAACTATATTTAAAAAATAGATAAATATAAAAGATAAAATAGATTAAAATCTTATATTTAAAACTAAATTAAAAATCAAAATAACTTTTATATTAAGAATTAGAGGTGTTATTTTATTTATTAAATTTATAAATTTTTTATTAAATTCTTTTTAAGATTAATGAAATACTCCTCCGGTCCTTAATATAGGACCCAATTGTTGAGTTGGTTTTGGTCTTAAATATAAGACTCATTTGTCATGTTTATCAATTTTCTCTAAATTACTCCTATGAATACTCCCTTAACCATAATCAAGTAGAAGAGGAAGATGAGGTATTAAGAAAGATAATTATGGTATTTTAAGAAAAATGTGTCACATTTCTTATAATTAACTAATTTACCTAACTTTCTTAATCTAATCAAATTAGTTAAATGAGTCTTATATTAAGAATTGGAGGAGTAGTTTTTAATATAATTTGAGCACATTAATAATGCACATTTTGTATTGTTGTCATGAGCAGTGGCAGGGGAGCTGGAGGCGGCGGCGCCCACAGCGGGGCAAGAAGACCTTACATATTGTCGTCTAGCAAAACGGCGTGGTTGTACATTTTTTTTATTAGTTTTTGGATGCATTTGTCATTTGTGAACCTCCGACTCTCACTTTCGCCGTCACTTCCATTCACCTGTTCTTCTTCTTCTTCGGATAAACCTAAAAAACCACGCTCAATTATGTACTTCTCTGCTCTGCTCAGGTACTCCCCAAACGGAACCTGGATAGCTAATTTAACCACACACCACAATGCAAATGTTAATGGTTCTGTTTGAATTCGTTGTAAAGAAAACTTATTTTTAGTATAATTTTAAGAAAAATTAGATTGAATAATATAATTTGTGTTTAGATTGTTTTTTTTATAAAAATTAGTTTGTAAAGTAAAAAAGTTACTTGAATTATAATTGAATGAATAAGTTTAATTTGTAGAATAACCAAAATAAGTATGACTTTTATTAAATAATAAAAATGATTAAAATTATAAATGTACAAAATATAATAAATTTAAATTATTATAATAGAGAAAAGTTATATTGAATGAATAAAATATATTTAAATTAGAAACCATAGTAATGTAAAAAAAATTTTAAACCAAATAATATTACATAATCAAATAGATGATATACTCTACATAATTTATGTAAATATAAAATAAAAAAATAAAAAAATTAAAATATTTATAAAAACTATTAAAAATTATTTCACCTAAGAGAATATTAAAAATAAATAACTAAAAACTGATTAGAAAGTATAAAAAATGTATAGAGAGAAGCATAAGAACAATACAAACTAAGGCTGTTCACGAGACGGATCGGGACCGGGAGGCCCGTCCCGGTTCCGTCCCAATGAACAGTAACGGGACAGATTTTCTATCCCGTGTCCCGGCCCGTCCCGGTAGCACTGGGAAAACGGGCCGGCCCGTCACGGGCTCGGAGTTCAAAAAATGAAGCATTTTCCCAAGCCCGGCCCGTGAGATAACGGGCTTGGACTGGCCCGCGGGCTTTTGACCCGTTTAACTAAAATGTATTTTTATTATTTTTTTGCCTATTTTATCGAAATAATAAAAATGAAACAATAAAATTACTAATAAAAGATATAAATATAATAAAAATAAGTCACAAACATAAATATCATTATGTCAAAACATCTATCACAGTGTAATAGAGTCTATTGAATGAACAAACTAAATAGAGGACAGACATAAACAACTAAATAAACACTAAGTTCAGTAAATAATTACAATATGGATGATCTTGTTTAATTATAAATAATTAACAAAAAAGTTTAACTAACAAACATAGTATATATAGAAAATAATTGTTTGTCCTACTGACAAAAAAGAAAAGAGTTCATCGTCCCTAGTTCTAAATTTGTTTCTAACTATAAAAATGATATGGATCTTTATTTTAATTCAAAAGATTCTTTAACCAATTCTATTTCAAGTATAAAAAATATGAAAGAATGATAAATAAAGATTGTAAAATAACACATACAGTATTTAATAGGTTTTGACAACTTATAAATAATAACACATTTTTGTTAATATACTTAGAATTATGGTGATTTCTTTTTTTGGGAATGCCATTTGTGTAAGCAGTGGGGGTAAGTAAAACTAAGAGTATATTATATGTAAAATGTTAGGGTTTTTCTTTTTAAGTTAAGAAAAAAATATAAAAATTAAAAAAAAAAATATTGGCGGGTTTAAAACGGGCCGGCCCGCGACCCTACAGGGCTGGCCTGTTTATTTTTCGGCCCTACAAGGCAGGCCCTTTTAAGCCCGACTTCCCTTTCAAGACTCCAAAATACAAGCCCGGCCCGCGACTTAAACGGGCTTAAACGGGCTCGGCCCGTTTTCCCGGCTCTAGTCCCGGGGTTGTCCCGGTCCCGATCGGGACATGACAGATCCGAGACGGGACCGGGAAGTCCCGAACATTTTTTTAAATTTTTAAAATTTTTTTTAATAAATATGATTTTTTTTATTTTTTTTGGGCTTAAACCTTATAAAAAACATCTTTTTATTTTTTATTTGTTTGGACACTCTTAAACAAAAGCTCAAAATATTACATATAACAATCATTAAAAACTCTAAACAAAAACTTTTAACACAATAAAAACTTGCTAAAAATTCTAATAATCAATAATCTCAAATCATTAACAAATATAAAAACTCTAAATAAATATATCCATGGTTCTATACAATAGTCTCAAATCTTAAAAAAAATATGAAAAAAATGATATTATATAAATAGGATATAAAAAATAAAAAATTTTAAAAAAAAGGAACCGGGACGGGACGATCCCGGGACGGACCAGCCTTTGAACACCCCTAATACAAAACATAATGACAAAAATGTCTTCTGATTCTAAAAAGCTACTTTTACATAAGTTATATGTAAGTTTTAGATGCTATTAGAATCATGTTTTAAAAAAACAACTTTTAATTCATAAGTCAAATTGGTCAAAAACTGTTATAAACAGCTATTAAATTTAAAAACAGACTTGTCAAATTACTTTTTTTTTTCCCAAAGCGTCTAACCAAAGAGGCATAATATATCTATGTTGATATTTATTTCAAACCCAGTAGGTTAATTATTATTATATGGTGTCCAAATTATAAGATTTTATTTATAATTTATAAATAAGATTTTATAACTAAAATATGAGGTAATCCTTCTTTCACCTGTCCCATCGTGCAAGATAACCCGTGTCCTTCTCATTTTAGTGTCAACTATTTGTACGATTTCTTAATTAATGATCATTTCGCTTCTGTGCTAAGGGAACAAAATGTGTTCTGGCGAGCACGTGAAATTTCTCCAGCGATATTGACGGGAAAAGAAGTTTTCTTTTTCTTTTTTTAATATGGAAGTGATGTGACCGTAAAATACGTGTGTGTGTACACGATCCAAACCAAAAAAAAAAGTTGTGTATAACGAGGAAAGAGGCTTTCCACTTCCCATGAGATTACAATTTGAATAGCCTAGATTTTATATTATAAAATTATAAATCAAAAGTTAATTTTTTTAAAAAAGATAAAATTAAAATTAAGTAAATTTTAACCCGGATGATTTGAACAACAATAAAAATATTTTATTTATAATTTTATAAAATATGAAATTTAAACGGTTCAATTTGTGATAAAAACAGAGGGAGAGAAAAGTGGAGAAACCCCTCTGCATAACGGCATCTATAATTGTACAGGCCTACCCAGATTCATCGTGATTTAAAGAATATACTTTTGCATATAATAAAATAAATGCATGATTAATTGATTATCATAGATATTCCTCTCAATTATCGGGTCATTGCTCTTTTCAAAAGGAAAATTGGACGGATGTACTGTTGACCCCACCACGATAATTCCATATTCGTGATTTGTAGGGCCCACGGTACGCACTTTGAAATTAATGAGGCAAATGTTAGTATCGGACCCTACCCACTATACGGCGTGAAAGATCCAACTCCAACTGGCGTCGTCAATTTGATAAAGTTCATGTCACCATCATGGGACTAACGTACCCTGCTCTTCACAGAGCTGTGTTGTAACTTTTCCCGCCGTTAAAAGAGATCGTCCAGTGCTCTAGCGTCAGCCTGCTTTGATGTTCTTTACGGGAAAAAAATAGTTTTTTAGTCCTTAAAATTTTGATTAACTTGAGTTCCTCAATTATGATACAGGATGACTCACTTCCTAACTCTGACTTGTTTGAAACTCAATCCATCTATTTATTGATTTTTTCGAAGAACATGGCACAAAGAGATGTTCTTGCATGATGAGATCCCTTATGTTCTTAATAGAATTAGTGAGAAGGTGATTCTATGAAAGTTTGTTGCAGGTAAGAATCGTCGTTTTAGAAGAGTTGTAGTAAATATGCACTCCGAGGTATTTTTCATTCCAACAAAGGTTGATGCCTTTAATGATGCTGGAAAGTTTAGCTGTTTTGGTTAAAAACCAAGGTCAATGTTGTCATCAGGACAATTTTACAATCCCTGCTCCTGCAATTTATATATAAGGAAAGTCAAATTTCCATATGAATTAGAAGATTAGTAAATCAGTCGATCAGGAATTAATATTTCAACGACAGTTGGCAAAAGTATCAATTAATAAAGGAAGGCCTTTTGCATAGCCCAAAGGCCGAGCTCGAAGTGCAACCAAGATTTGGTCATTACGCAAAGCCCATGAGCATTAAATTTGGAGGAGCCGAGTTTAAAATAAATGCCACACTCAAAAGAATCGAAGAGCAAACGGTGCGGCCGCCGGCGGTTTTTTAAGTTTTCCTTTTTCGCGGTTCTTAACATCAGGTTTAGATCTCTCTTCTTTTCTGTCCAGTTGACGATCATTCTCCTTCATAAGGTCGATTTTGATGGAGTTGATCGAGGCTTTTTTGGTTGCAGAATTTTCTCGAGTTTCTCTGTCAAATTGGTTTAATTGTATTGTCTCTTACTGGCAGGTTTCATCAAAACACTGAAACGATGACCCGTGTTTATGTTGGTAACTTGGATTCCAGAGTTACTGAGAGAGAGCTTGAAGATGAATTTCGTGTATTTGGAGTTATACGGAGGTAGCGGGATGGAAAAAAAAATGCTAACTACTAATTATATTGCAAGTTATTTCCATGTTCTAGAAATATAAAACGAATATTAAGATTCAACTATGGTGTCCGGGGCGGTAACGTGTCGTATGTAATGGTTAGTAGTCTTCTCGAGACTGTTTGCAATCGGATATTATGTATTTGATCATGTGCTTCATTAAGCATGTTATCGCAGTTACTGTTTGATAGCAATTTGATATCTTTCAGTGAACGGAGACTTCATAATATTTACTTTATGCGTATTTGGATAACAATCTATACTTTTTTTTCTTTTCATTTTTCCCGCCAAAATATTGTGTGTAGTGTCTGGGTTGCGCGGAGACCGCCTGGTTATGCCTTCATTGATTTTGATGACCGCAGAGATGCACAGGATGCCATTCGTGAATTAGATGGTATGTTAGAAGCTAAAAGAAACATGGTTGAAATGCTGCCTATTTATCTAAGAATTCTTGAATAATATGTGCTTCAGTTGATGATCAATCATTCTAGTTAAGTGGTCAGCTGAACTCTGGAGAAGCATTTCATGGCAATATTTCCTTTTCATATTTGTTGTTTGGAGCAGGTAAGAATGGTTGGAGGGTGGAGCTTTCTCACAACTCAAGAGTTGGCAGTGGTGGTGGAGGTGGTCGTGGTCGTGGTCGCTCTGGTGGCTCTGATTTGAAATGTTATGAGTGTGGTGAGCCTGGTCATTTCGCTCGCGAATGTCGTACGCGTGGTGGTGCAGGAAGACGACGTAGCCGCAGTCCGCCGAGATACCGCAGGAGCCCAAGTTATGGGCGCAGGTCAGATTGATTCCCATACCTTAATCCTATTGCCATTATTGTTAGGCAAGACACCTTTTTTTCCCCTGAAGAATCAAAATACATGAGAAGTAGTGGTCGTGTACTTGTTTTCTTATGATTGTGCATTGTAGCTTGATATTTGTGCTACTTCTTATGATTGTGCATTGTAGCTTGATATTTGTCCTACCTGTATTTTGGAGCAAGTCAGAGAAACCGAATGGTAAATTGCTTTTTAAATTCCAAAACCCCGTTGTCATTCATCATATGGATAAAGCAATTTGGCTGTGTATATTAGAATAAGAAGGAAAAGATTGGTTGTGGTTAAACTCGATGATGATGATGGTTCTTCATTATATGCATGAAGTGTTAAATATTTGTTAAGAGCGATCTTTGCCGTTTCGTTGATATGAAGCAGGAGTTACAGTCCTCGTGGGGATCGGTCCCCTAGGCGACGCAGTTTGTCACCTCGTGGACGCAGCTATAGTAGGTCACCTCCTTACCATGGACCTGAGGAGCTACCATATACAAATGGGTTAGGCTACTTCTCTCTGGACTTTCTAACTCCCTGCTTTACACTTCTCAATTCCTCTCTCACAGGCAACATATGTTTTTTTTATCCTATCTGCTAGATGTTTAATCATATTGTTTTCTCCCTCATTACTGATTTAGGATTTGAGGTTATTGTATGTATGGTATCTTGTTGGCCTTTCAAGGTCTGTTAGCTAGGCCTCATGACTTAGCAGGATCTGTTTTATTAACAGTAGCATGGTATGAATTGTTCTTGTATTTGTACTGACATGCGTGGCTGAATGATATGTAGAAATGGTCTAAGGGAACGGCACCGCAGTAGAAGCTGATTTTTGAGAGTTTGGGGTTCCCATGGTAAAAGAGGATAGGGAGATTTTGTTGATCTAGTGTGCTTAGATTGCAGTATGAGTTTGTTTAATCAGGCAAAGCCCTGTGCTTCTGGTCTTACATTGGATTAATTTGAATTTCCTAGCTTATGTTCTATTATCTGTGCAGCATACTTGTAGTTATTTCCTTACAGGTAAAAGTGTCCTTTCAAGGAAATTGTTTATCATGTGTTGAGAAAAGTTCCATGTCCTTTTTGTGCTGAGGTCTCTTCTGGTACTGCCACATTGGTTTTATGCGTCTGCATTCAATGGGATGTAATTCTTGTCTGCCCTTCTCTTCAAGTTTTGAATGGTTGGGGGTCCCAGCTGGCTACTTCGCTTCTGTTTCATTTAATCTCTCTCGCTCTCCCCACTTGTGATGTGCGCACCAAAAGCTCTGAACAGTTTCAATTAATATTGGAAAGGGTTGACGGGCTGCATCAAATCAAATACTTCTGGCTGGTACTCATGTTCTACTGAAGCGGGTTTTGGGCTTCTGCCCCATGCGAAAAGAAATCTAAATGGTTGAGAAAATCTGGGTTGAAAATAAAGTTTAGCTGGGATTCAAGAGTTACATGCATAGTAGATTAAGCAGAATTACTGTTATTTTCTGAAGCATTCAACGCCATCCAGTCATTATTCCCAAAAAAGAAAGAAAGAAATTAAAGAAGGAACCCCGTCGACCTTTGATTTTTTGGACTTGTCTTTTGACGTCTAAAATGCATAGTTTGGAACTGCATAGCGAAGCAGCTGTACTGTTCAGGCACAAAGGTCTAACCGTCAGATATTGAAGGTTCTCTGCCCCAACCCTCTGAACTACGTGGTCTTGGATTTGATTGTTGTGGTTGCCTGACGTTTGGTGACCAGTTGGTAACTATGCTAAGGTACGATGATATTGCTTGAAGATCTTTTGCTGATCAAGAGAGAGGGGCGTCTGTTTGCTTTACTAATTCCAGTTGTGGTTCTCTGTGGGATGATGTTACCGTCAAAATTTGGTTTTTTGATTTGATTCATCATGCATGGGACGCCGCCTGTAAGTTAGGAACTACGACTGGTTTTTCCGTTTGAGATGAATGGGACATTGTTCAGATTACGCAATTAACAATGATCTGTGATCTGTTTTCGTCTCAGATTATCCCCTTTTTATTTATTTCATTTTGGTGTGATGTCTTTCCGGTTCTAGATATAAAACTTATTTTATAGTATAAATTTCATTATAAAATAGTTTTTATATTTAGAAATGGAGGAATATGTAGATTTTGATTCCATATCTAGGTAGTTTTGGGGGGGCTAGTCGGGGACAAAAATATCTTGTAGTGACTATTATGTTGTAACATTCGCTTGTTACATAAATATACACACGTGCTTAGTGTGCTAAAATAAAATAGAAATAAACTCTCCGCTAATCTAATGCATGGGCAATGTATCAAATAAAAAAAAAAACATGAACCTTAACCCACAAAATCTGGTATAATTGGTAGATGATTGAGTTTCTTAAATATGATGTTTTGGATTCGAATATCTCAGGAATATTAGTTTCTAGCTGTCGGATTCGAATGTCTCAGGAATATTAGTTTTTAGCTATCAGCTAAGGAATTCTGTCTGGTTTCCACTAAAAAGAAAAACGATCTTCTTGGCTACAAAATCATGATTCATAAGTAGAATGAGGGATGGGCAGCTCCCTTAAAAGGCATTATTTTTTTTTACAATCACAACTCAATTACGCAAATCTTAAATAATGCATGCCGTTCAAGATACCTGCGCATATGGATTATTGTGACGGGCGGAAATGGGTTAATGGGTTTTAGATTTGGAGTATAGTGTCTGCTGCATCCAACAACCAATTGGAAGATCCTATACCAGAAGTTTTAAGCCATGAAAATTCGTTACTTAATCATATTCATCCACCTGGTTCTTTAACGTGCATTATTAAATATATTATTTCATTTGTATTATCAGTTACGTATTTCTTACATTCAAACCCCGCAAAACACATTTGAAGTTTCAAGTTAAGATTGCTGGGAACCCAAAATCAGATTTAGGACCGTGACTCCACAAGAGGGGCATAACATAATCAAAGATCAAGCCTCCTTTAGATAGAGGACCAAGCAAATGAAATTTATATTAGATAAACAGAATTCATTTACAGAAGGATGTTTGACCTGTCCCATTCATCATTGAAAAAATGGAAGGCAATATATTTCAAAAGAAGTATCACCACTCCACTTGTCTCTGGAATGGTAATAACAGATTACCTGAATTTCAAGAACAGATATTGACTAAAGAACAAGGAAGGGACCATAAAATTTTGCAGCTCCCAGCAACAAGAAGAATTCAATACCCATGAAAGAGCCTATGACCAATGCCCTACAATTCTGGGGATGAATTGTGCAAATAAGAGTATTTGCTGTGTTCTTTCGTCCAGAAGGACGGTAATAATTTACCACAAACATGAGAAGACGAAAAGTATAATCTCATCCACTGCATGCAGTGTCCTGCTTCTAGAATGCAATATGGCTCTGTATAAGGAGGTATGTGTAATAAATCAAAACTTAGCTCATTTGCTCTCCAATTAGATCAAGGCCCACAAGGAGGAAGGTAACCCCTTGAAAGAGTAAAAAGTAAAAATGAACTCCTTGTGCAGATAAAAGACTCCTAACTGAAGCTGTGAGAAGAAGGAATGCCAAAGTCAGCTCTTTTACATATATCTTATTAGCTTTCTTAACAGGCACTGCTGCATCTTTTTGATCCTTAATTTCGTTTGATTCGCCGAGTTCACACTCAGAAGAGCTTTTACAGCTTGTTATTTGTTGCATCAATTTCGCTTCAGTATCAGCAGCAGCCAGTAGATCAGACTCAGATAACCTCCCAGCCTTCTTGGTGACAATCCATTCATAAGAGCTACCCAGTTGGAAGAGTCCAGAAACCATTGCATTGAATTTAGTGACAGACATGGTGTTTTCGAAAAGGAGATAGGGGACAATGAAAGGGAAAGATTTTGGGGCTGGAAGAATGTTGAGGAAAGACATAAATACAGGCACATAGCAGATCACCCAAAGAGGAAGTTCTGCCTCTGGGACAAACATGGTTAGAGGGAGAATTATGCAAAATAAGGTGAAGGAGTAAAAAGGAAGAATGAGTTTCCTCAGCAGGAAGAATAATAGTATTAAGTTTGCTTTTTTCCATGCTGATACCTGCAGTAGTGAAGTTACGGCTCTTGAGGCAGTGCGCGTTATAAACAAATTATTAAACAATACTTGCGAGTCCTAAGGACTTTTCCTCCTTTGTATTTTTCTTTTCTATCACTTTAAGAGTGTGAGATATACCTTAGCTCTAAAAATTGCTGGCAGACACAACCTAAAAAGTTGCATAGGGCCAGAATGCCAGCGGTGTTGCTGCTTCCTATAAGCTTCATAGGACTCAGGAACTTCACAAAGTACCTGAAAATTTCGAAGGAATTTTTAAAGTGAAGATCACACAGTTGTAAGATAACTAGTCATTTCATGCTACACAAGAATCATTCAGATATATAGTAACATGCTCATTAAGAGAAGGTGATCATTACCACCTTGACATCATTCAGGAAGATGAATTTCCAACCATTGAGATGAGCTCGTACAGCAATGTCCATATCTTCTACCGTGGTCCTCTCAAGCCAGCCTCCAGACTCCTCTAGAGCTTTGATTCTCCAAACACCAGCAGTTCCATTGAAACCAAAAAAGTTAAGAAATATCCCATTGACTTGCTGCTCCACCTCAAAATGGAAGGATAAGTTAATATTCTGGAGCCGAGTCAACAAGTTCTCGTCCTTGTTCACAAAAGCCCATCTAGCTTGGACCAAACCTAGTTCGGGATTGTTCTGTAATAAAACAAGGGCGCACACGGAGTAAAATAAGCTGAACACACTTCAATGAATAAAAATACTTGCTGAAAATGCTGGATGTTCTCTTTTTAAACCTTGAAATATGGCAGAGTTTGTTTGAGAAAATCAGGATTTGGTTGGAAATCCGCATCAAAAATTGCAACAAATTCATAATCCTTCACATAGTCACAGCTCATTGCAGACTTGAGATTGCCAGCTTTATAACCTTTCCTCACTAAGCGATGCCTATAGATTATGTTGATTCCTTTTTGGCTCCACTTAGCGACCTCATCCTTGATTAACCACTGTATGCTCTCATCATCAGAATCATCAAGAACCTGAATCAGTAGGCTGTCCCTTGGCCAATTAATTTGGCAGACTGCAGAAATAGACTGTTCATACACCTGCAAGAGCTCAGAAAGTCCAGAAACCGAAACATCAAACTTCTATCCAGTGATCTTGATATGTTACTTCAGATTGATTAACAGATCAACAAGCTTTCACAGGAAGGATAGAATCCTGTCTTTATCAAGGAAGGGTTGTTTATTTCCAAAACTGACAAAAAGGAAGGGATCATTCTAGTTGTTTAGTCAGGACCTAAGGAAATAATCTATGCTTCTGATCATTAAAGATTCAAATAATAACATTTAAGAAACTTATGATCTTTCAATTACAATGTTTCTCTCTAGATGGCAATATCCGTGCAAACAAAAAATGCAGCTGCCTGTACAAATAATTATCACCCTCCTCTTTTTCCTATACGATTGTAACATGAATTCTTCTAATTTTTAAAACACTGCAAGTAAGGTAAATTATGTTTTACCTCCCTTTCGTTACACATAGGAATTTGGACAAGAACCATGGGATAATCACATGTAGATCCTTCAGTATCATCAATTCTGAAAGCATCCTCATCAATCCTTGGCTTTATCTTCTTGTATCTAATCCAAAAGCAGCCCAAGCAAAGCAGCATACGATCCACGGATTGGATAAGAAATAGAACAACACAAAACCTTGAAAGTGCCTGTAAGGGGGGAGCAATGTACTCAGCACGAAATGTTAACCACGCAGCATAAACCACATGGAGCAACCCTTCCAAATCCGAGGTCCGAGGAATGTGCAATCTGGGATTTCGAAAATGCCATCCTTGGAAGTAAGCAAGAACCTCAAAAGCCAGAATCACCAAGGATGCCACTAAGAACACCCTAATGATCCTAAATAGTAACCTCCCCTTTACCAGCTTATCACTCTCCACATCCACTCCTTGCCTGTGAATCACCCTCTTCTTAATACCACCAGTGAATGCCCTCAGAACATGAACAAGCCATGTGACACAACCTACAGCACGACGAGCCTTGAGAAGCAAAACCCAAGTCACTTGCCTGGCATTCTTGCCTCTGCTTTTCTCTATTGGTTGAAACGCAGGGTCAGCACCATTAATCTCTACCACAGAGAAACTGGGATTCTCCATTTTCACTACCACAGGCGTTCCTTTCTGGGTTTCCTTCGTCCACCAGGAAGAAAAATCCAATCTTGGAACCATTTTCTTCAGTGAGTCATATATTCACACAGAGAGAACACAACTATTGAAGTATATACTCATTTTGTAGACCCAGATCTGAAGCCAACGAAAATGGGAAAAACACTCATGAAAAGGAGTTGCTTCCACGAATATCAGAAGGACCATCTTGAAGGCTCAGCATTTAACAAAATGTAGGTCCTTTTGGAGCGTGAAGAAGGCACCTAACATCAGAAAGCCACATTATGAGGGAAGGTATCCGCAGCTGTAAGAATGAGACCTCTAACAGCAAGTTGGTTCCTTTATTTTTCATCCGACTCTCCAGGAATATTACTGTGCACAAAGAATCTCCCAGAATGATCAGGACTTTAAGGGATTAATTAAGAAATGTCCCTCTAAAGAACTGTGGTTAGTAGCCCAGAAGTAGTTGACAAATGCCTAAAAAAGAAACCTTTTTTTTAGTTTGGTTTGATATATCCTGATCAAGGCCTTTGACAAACGGGATGCCCATTTGGTTGGCCGACTTAAGTCTGTTTATAAATATTAACTATTTATGTACTTATGCGCCTACAATTTGCACGGCTTATAAAAGGAGTTATGGGGAATTTTTTTTTTACTCTCTCGGATTCTAAATATTAAAAGTTAAATTGAGGATTTGTTTGGTATTTCAGTCACGTTTGTTCCTATATTTACTATTTTTCTCAAATTACTCTGTAGTTAAATTCATATATGAGGCATACTAAGTTTAACAGAAATAACAAAAGAAAAGAGAACGTCACCGACAAAGCCCATTGCAGGCAGCTCAATTCGATCATTGTTTGAAACGGACAGCCAGGGTTCTAGATTCACAACCTTTGGATGATTGTAAGGATGGATGCGCGCTCTAGAGGAATCATATTATTATACACTGACAATGTAAATATGATTTCATTTTTAAAATTGAAAATCTTAATTTATTCCTTATCACTCTTTTTTTTTTTTGGGCATCATTACCCATTACTGTTTATTGTCAAAGCAAATTGGAAGCTGCCAGGACTTGTTAGTTAAGTGAAGTTACGATTCCATTTGGAGATACAGATTCTTCCAACTGAACCATAACTTCACTAACCAGTCTTTTTTACTTCTGCCCAACAACTTAACTGATTAGCCTTAACACCTGTGTACGATTTTTTTATTTTTAATTCCTACCCTGACTTTGATTATCGTCGAGAAGCTATAAAAAGCTTTCAAACAAACATCATATTGTTAATTTCAGGAGGTGAAGCATCATCTTTTGAGGATTTGATTTGACGACAACGTATTTTGTTTCTTTGACATTCCTTTCACATTTGACTGAACTGTTCGAAGTCTATTGACTACAAACGAGAGAGGAGGAGGAGGGGAAACGAAACAGCATGCTAATAGGCCCTGCAAAAGAAGCCGAAGTCTTGTCTAATTGGCTAATTCTGCTCCGAATCTATTATCGTCCAGCATCTCAAATATGCATTCTCAGTAATGATTATTGTTCAAGGAAATAAACTTACTAAATAAAAATACTACTTTTAATTTTAATTATAAGAACTTATTTATAAATTAAAAATGGAGTCTTCTAATTAAGGTATAAACAGAGAAAATGCGGGCACAGAAAAAAAAAAAAGGTACGAACATGCCATGAAAAGAGATAAGTTTCTTTTCAAGGGAAAGAAACAAAGTACCAGATCGTTACTCACTTTTTTTTTTGGGCCAAACGTTGAGCACAATTTACAAGTAAGTTTCCTTTTTCTTGTGGCCAAACAACCCCCCCCCCTCCCAAAAAAAAAAGAAGAGAAAATTCCTCTCTATATTGACTTTGACTCGGACGCTCAGATGTTCTTCACCCATTTTCATCTTCTTTGCAGCCTTCACTTTCTACATTCTTCCACGTGCTCCTCACTTCTTTTTTTTTCAGTATTAATATTTCATCAAATGTTTCAAGAGAAGAAGAATAGTAGAAAACGTAGTGAAAGCTTCTTCTTTTTTTTTTTTTTGATAACATAGTAAAAGCTTTTTCCCCAGAGGAAATTAGACGTAAAGTGATTATACCCACAATAGAATTAGTTCCAAAAATATCAAATATACTTGGGTAAGTATTATTTGATAGTTATTATTCCACTCCACAATGTGAGTTATTTTCTTTCAATTTTGCTTGGTCCAAAATATATAAGATAGATATGGTGAAAATATTTATATCGTTTTTTTATTTTATCCTTCCTTGCAGTTAATTATGACGAGTGACACCAGACAAAGATGACCGGCCGCATTCTTCTTCGTTCTGTTTTTTCATGAGCCTCAAAACGTCCACCCTCTTTACATTTTCGGTTATTATCACATCACTAGTTATTATAATTGTGACTATTAATAGTTTAATTTATACTATTCTTAGTCTTTAATATAAAAGTTAGTTAATTAACTTGAGTAGATTAAGAAAATTATTTATATTAGTTATTTATAATAAATAGATATTATTTTTCTTAAAATATTTTTGCTAATAATGTGTATTACTAAAACTACCATTATTACAAAAACTGTCTTAAAAAAAATAAATAAATATGAGAGATAAAATAAATTGAAATCCTATATTTAGGACCAAAATAAAAATTAGGCAAATTTTTATATTAAAGATCTGAGGTAGTAATTTAAATAAAAATGTCTCGCATCGTATGGTAGGAGGGTCTCATATGGCTCACAAATGAGCCTCCCTGGTCACACATGAGACCTTGACATCAAATTTTGTCAACATCACTCAGAATTTCGAATTCATCCATTTCACTGAGGTACATGTATTGATATGCTAGAAAAGTCATCAGTCAAATTGAAACATGAAAAAAATACAAAAAAATATAATAGAAAACATAACAAAACTGAGTTTTTTTTTTTTCAATGAAAACGCGTATTCATCGATAGAATAAGATTACAAAACATACAAACAACCTAAGACAGTCTCCTTGTACCGGCTACGACCTTAACACAGTGAGTCGGTGATTGATCAGAGAGTTCTAAAACTGTCTACCAATCCTCCGCATGTATAACCAAGAAATAGGCACAAAATTAGCACACATGAGGTTTAAATTGGAAACATTCGAGTTTTTGTACAAAATCATTCTAGCCTGATCAACGATATCTCTAAAATAAATCAGATCTAATAAGTAAATTAATACTCCTCCGGTCCTTAATATAAGACCCAATTGTTGAGTTGGTTTTGGTCCTAAATATAAGACCCATTTCTCATATTTGTCAATTTTCTCTAAATTACCCCTTTGGATACTCCTTCAACCATAATCAAGTAGAAGAGGAAGATGGGGTATTAAGAAATATGATTATGGTATTTTAGGAAAAATGTGTCACATTTCTTATAATTAACTAACTTACCTAACTTCCTTAATCTAATCAAATTAGTTAAATGGATCTTATATTAAGGACCGGAGGAGTAGTTTCAGCAAAAACAATAAAAACTCGGACATCGTACATATAGCTCCTCTGTCCCAGCGAATTTGCCGGAGGATTGACATAAACGATTGACAAAAAGAAGGAAGGGAGAAAATAGTTCAACCAAACGGCTGACAGCCAGAGGATTGGAATACGTGAAAAGAGCCACGCAGGCAAGGCCTACAGTTATAAATGAAATCAAGGTAGCATGTGTGGACCAATATATTATTCTGTTCCAATCCATTAATTTGCCAGCTTGCCGGGTTCACCAATGTCCATGCAAACTTTATCTCCCGAAAAAAGAAAAGAAAAGAAGTCGTTAGGTGCTTGGGACTAGCTGTGAGGCACGGTTCTTTGCTTTGTAAGGTCAATTATTCATTTAGGTAACTTTAACTAATTTTGTTAATTTCATGAAAATAGTTAACATGATATGGTACAAAACAAAATGAATGGAAGGAGTAATATTTTGTACTCTAGTAACCCTCTTTTTGGGTTTAAGAGATGAGTGGACTTGGATGAACAAGTCTAATACTCTCTGCTTTTGTGTAAGTTTTGTCATACAGAACTTTATTTTAAGAAGGAAAAAAAAAAGGTAAAGAAAAAGGGCACCTCCTCTTGTCCTCTCAAAAAGAATAAAGAGGGGACTCGTTGAGGTACAAGACATTGAAACTCTTTTTCGTTTCGCCTTTCCGTCCTTTGATAGTTGCAGTAACTACTAAGATTGGAAGAGGAGGATGCATGGGTATTCTGCAGAACAAGAACTACGCAGCGACCTTCTCCATTTGATCTGCTGTGGCTTTCCATAGATCCATTTCTTGGAATCAGAAAAGGAAAAACAGAGTAGACACAGCCGGCTTTGGCTTTCGAGAAAACCACCAGACAATGCATCAGGTGGAGGATATATCAATTATCATGTCAACGTCATGCCTATTTACATGTAAGTAGTGTTTGGATAAAAATAAAATTATAATTTTAAAAATACTTTTATAATATATGAAATAAATATGTAAAAAAATTTATTTCAATTTATGAAGGAAAAAAAACTTAAAAGTACTTCTTGATCAATACGGTGATGTTCTAGGGGACGCATTCCTGGTCCACAATACCCACAACCCAGATGCACCTCGTTAATGCCAAGCCCATGTCTAATAAAATGTGTCCACGCATGTGATGCGGGAAGAGACAGATGAACAGCACTATTTTCATCCTCGGAAATGGCTTTTATCAGATATCTTCAGATACAAATTATACGTTTATTATACTACCTCCGATCAGTTAACTAATTTGAAGAGATTAAAAAAATAATTTGAGTTAATTATTTGTCCTAAATAGGTATTGTCTTTTCTAAAATATCCTTACTAATCAAGTGTATTAACTAGAACTATAATTATTAGAAGAATTATCTTAAAAAAAATTAAATAAATATGAGAGACAAAGCAGATTAGGACCTTATACTTAGAACCAAAATAAAAGTCAAATAGGATCTTATATTAAGGATCGAAAGTAGTATTATTACTGATATACTATCTCCGATCCTAATTATAAGAACCAGTTAACTAATTTGAAGAGATTAAAAAAGTAAGTTGAGTTAATTATTTGTCCTAAATACATATTATCTTTTCTAAAATATTCTTACTAATCAAGTGTATTAATTAGAACTATCATTATTAGAAGGATTACTTTGAAAAAAAAAATATAAACATGATATACAAAATGGATTGGGGTCTTATATTTAAAACCAAAATAAAAATTAAATAGGATCTTATATTAAGGACTGGAGGTAGTATTATGAAAATAAATAAAAGTATGAACAAATTGTATACAATATTTTGATTAGATCTTCATATTTTCCTTACTTTCTCCGCTCAGGAGCACTGTCATGGCGTCATGTTCAAAAATCAAAACATCCTTCATCTCCTTTCACAGTTCTTCATTTTAAGGAAAGATCTATAAATCTCTTATCATTCAAACTGCACATTCAATGTAACTGTAACTTCAAGGAGCATACTCTCACCACGTGCAACCGTGACTACTGTCAAATCAAACAGAGAAGAAAACAACCACCGGAGTTTACAATTTCGGGGAAAATCAGAGAAATAAAGACAGTGGAACTGTTAGTAATAGCCTCAACCCATCAATGCCACTTCTATTTTCGATGTGCCTCATCCACCGTTACGGCTAGCTTTGTGGTCTTGTTCATTTTTTGCATATATTTAGCATAGGAATACCACACACCACCAGCTGTATTGATAACCAATCCAGTCACATTCAAAGCATGGACTTGAACGCCACCAAGCAACACAAAACCAAGTGTCTGGAGAAGCAATGGGAGGCAGATTCAATGTTTGCATGTTAAAATATAGATAAAATATTAGAAAGGGAATTCATTCGCTCTAATATATTATGAAGAAAAGAAGATGCTGGAAGATTGGATATGCAACAAGATTCAGAGAGTCATTCCAAAATCAAACTTTAGTGCCGCGTAGTAAGTTATAAATGAAAAAAATGACACATTCTTGAGATAGTTCAAACTTACAGTGGAACCAACCCCTTTAAGGACACCAACAATAGTTGTAGTTAGAGCTGAATTAACAACGGTACACAAGAACATGGTGTAGTTCAGAGCAATGCCCATCACCAACGAGAGAATAAGGATGACTATAAATGATAGAGAAGAACACTGCAAGAAGAATGAAGTTTACGTTAGATATCATCTTAAGCATCAATACTGCTAGCCTTAGGTCCATGCTATGTCACAAATCATCCCATATTGCAACTCCAACAGAATTGCAATAAAAACAACCAGGTTAAAGACTTCACCTTTGCAAGTAATACGGATAAAGAATCTGGGAATTCTCCAGTAGCTATAATGAGAAACATCAAAAAGGGAAGAGATAAGAAGCTGTTATAAAACATGATTTCTACTGATGAAAGCCCATCCTCAGCACCAGATCTCTCCACCAGTACAAGGTACATGGTCTGCATGAGCAAGTAATCTCTGAGCAAACCAAGAACAACTAGAGGCAGTGTCCACCATAAATTCAAACATTAGAGTTTCACCTGGAAAAACACAGAAAAGCAAGCCAAGCTATATCCAAAAAGGTCAAAGGAAAAATCTCCAAGGGCAGCTATGAGAACCCCTGCAGCAATCAATATTACTGAAAGAGTCACCTGAAATTAGACAGAATGTATCACTGCATAGTTAAGAGCTAAACCCATCAAAGTTGGTAGTCACATGAAAAAAAACTGCAAACATTATTTATACAACTGACTTTTGCATTAACGTTCTGCAGCAGCTATTTTACATGTTACATACTAGTGACAGCAGACTTAACATCATAGACCATTTATTCAGCTCTAGAAATTCTGGTAGTATGCACTTAGGGTAACAAGTCTTAGTTCAATTATAGTTCTCACGTCAAGTACAAGAAAGCAGGTATACCACCGAGTTGGTACACTGTAGAATAAGGTCCCCTTTCAGACTTCAATGTTGTATAAACCACGAGAGGATCAGAACTTCTTAATGAAAAATTCTCTTTTCATTGAAGCTCTGCTATCAATTATTCTCCGGAAAGCTATAGATACTTTTATATAGAGCCTGGTTGATCTTTGTTCAGCCTAGCTGATTGATATATTTTACTATTTCTCATACATGAACCATCCCAAATTCTCCAAAAAGTATTTGAATATGATGAAAACTTGCCATGAGCACTAATATAACAGACTATTTAATTATAAGAATCAATGAAAAGCGTTCAGCTTTGCAACTTTGTTTACGAGAAAAAAGGGAATAAATATTCGAAGAGAAAATTTAACGATAAACCCTTGTTTATCAGTATGTATTGCGCAGTATTTTGAGAAACCACTTTTCCCAAATGCTTAGTCCACCAAGTTTATCATGAACATCATTTACAACAACATAATTCTCCTCTCCCCCACCCCTTCGCTTTGTGCAGCTTTTGACATACATGGCAAATCCAGTTACACCTTCCTAACTGAACTTCCGAATTTGGACCATTAAAACGATATGATTAGAAGGAAATAAATGTGAAGAACTTTCCCTCTTCTTTTCTCCTCCTTCCCATTTAATTCTCTCTTTTTGCTTAATTGTTTTCACAATATTTCCTATCCTGGTTCATCTCTTGCCCCTCGCAGAAATAAGATGATAACGTCTATACTAGATAATAGTTAATTATACACGAAGCCTTGTTCTCAATAAGCTTTTTTTTTTTTTTTTAAAAGAAGGAAAACCTGTGTTGTGGGTCTTCTCTTTCCCGTGAAACATCCAGCAACGAGCACAGCAAGAGGTGTCAGTCTCTTTATCGCAATATACATTGGAATATTAACTCCTTTCAAACTTGCCAGTGCAAAAGCAACATTTGCATTATAGAAAAGAGAAACTGGGAGAAGTTTCTTGGCCATTGTCAGATCTATTCCCCTTGCTTTTGTGTATCCCGTGCCACGACCAAAGTGTACAAGTATGGCCGTAGCCAGTTGCTGAGAAAAACAGATACTGTCCAACATAAGTCAACAATAAATCAAAGCAGTTAGCTGAATATTAATAGTCTTGGCTGTGTTTCTTTTAACTTGTAATACCTGCATAGTGAGTAGAGTCATTGAGTGCGCATACTGCATGACGATAGCCTTGTTGATAAAAACCATGGCCATTGAGGCAAATCCATATGATACAGCTGCAAACAAACTGTGAGGAAACAAAAGGATGGTTATATGAAGCTGCATCTATCGTTTTTATACTGCAGTACAAGTTGATATTCTAAATGGCCTTCTTGGTGAATCAAAGGACTTAAGTCTCAACGTCAACATAGAAAAATTTTTTATCTTCTTTTAACCTTCATCAATTTCGTTAGAGGGAAGATTATTGTTTACCAACTCGAACATTTAGAAGAGGCGGTACACACACTCTCATTGGAATTTACCAAAGCAGACAATAGAGCAGCTTGTGCGTTACAATGCCATAAATTTTTTCCACGAATACATTAATTAGGTTGTTCTTTTGAGAGAGGCCGATAAGAATATAAGCGCACTTGATATCAAGTCAAACAATCAATGAGGCGCATGTTGAAAACCTCAAAAATGAACTCGTTTCTGCGTCGCTACGGCTGTCCATATCCAATGATGGCACCGAGATCTGATGAACAATGACCACTAGAAGGCCAGGTCAATAGCAAGTAAAGCCCTGGAAATTAAAACAAATCCAACTCATTTAATCCATTACGGGAACAAGAACAAAAAATCAATGGGATGTAATATACAACAAAACTCCAATTCGACCTCACGGAAAGAAAGACGAAAACTCGACAGGCGAAGATTAAATTACATAAAGCCCAAATCTCCACAAGTCAATCGAAATCAGGTTCGGGCATCAAATCTAAAACCCTTATCGAGAATAAAGAACGCACCCCAAAAAAAAAATAGAAATATGATTTGAAGGCAGTACCCGGTCGCTAAAACCTCAAGTTTACATGATTGTCGTGAAGATTGAAAAAAGGAAGAAGCGAGAGCAAAAATCGAATATCTGAGCAGATCAGGGCAGGTTGTGCATGTAACTGAATTACGGGCGTGGAAGGAGGGAGGATATAGTAAGAAGAGTGTGAAGTGAAGTTAGGAGAAAGCAGACTTTGACAAAGGAGGTTGCATAATAGAAAAATGACAAGAAATAAAAAGGTGCTCCAAAAAAAAAAAAACCAAAACAGGTGCCGTTAGAATCGCTGTGGCCTGTAGCTATCGCCATCGTAACAGTGGCATTTGCCGCTCGCGCGCTCACGCTCGCTCCCCTATTTCCGTGCAAGACGGGCGAATACTCTCGTGAGTGGTGAGCTGTGAAAAGTGAGACCTGTTTTGTTTTCGGGTGCTTGTTTAGTTGTTTTTCCCCTTAACCGATTAAGAATATTTCTTTTACATTTTATGATACTGCCTCCGATATTTAATATAAAACCCTATTTAATTTTTATATTTGTTTAAATATAAAACTCCAATCTATTTTGTCTCTTATATTTACTCAATTTTTTTCAAGGTAGTACTTCTAATAATTATAATTTAAACTAACATACTTGATTAGTAAGGATATTTTAAGAAAGACAACATCTATTTATTACAAATAACTAACTTAACTTCTTTTCTTAATTTCCTGAAATTAGTCAATTGGCTCTTATAATTAGGATAAGAGGTAGTATATTTCAAAAACAAATAGGGAAAATCACAAAAAGGGACTGTTAAAATTAAAAAATTACCCACAAAGACTAATTCACAAAAATTGTTATAAAAACCCATACTATTATTATTAAAACACATTCTAATATTGTAATAGGTCCTTATTTGTGATTTTTCTATGTTGACAGTCTTTTTTTACGATTTTTCGAAACAAATACTTTTTCTATCTTTAAGATAAGGCATAATTAATTAATTTAAGTAAAATAAAAATATTAGTTAAATTAGTTAATATGATATGATTTTTCTAAGATACTATAAGCATCTTTCTTAATTTTCTCTTTTTTTCTTATATTTGATTGTCGTTTGGAAAATATCAATAAGATTAATTTTAGAAAAAAGAATAGGAAAAGTATCTATATTTCCAAAAACAAAATAAGCCTAAATGTTGTTAATTTTAGCTTATGTGGCTCAAGAAAAACTTATGTGGTAAGCTTGTTTGAAACTATTTATATTAAGTGTTTACGTTTGCGTAACTCATGACAAAATTTTCCTCATATATTTATAACATGATATTTTATAAATTATGGTTAAAAATTGCTTGATGTCCAGGATGGAGCAATTCTCATGCCATTTCCTTCCTTGAAGTCCAACGTGCCATGGTATGGCCATAGACGCTAGACACATGTTCTTATGTCAGCTAGGTGATTAGCGGAGGTTATGACACAGGCTGGTCCTTAGCCACAACAACTAGAAAAAATGTTTAATAGATACAAAATCATGATTTTAAAAGTATTTTTATGACATATGAAGTAAATATATAGAGGAATTTGTTTTTATTTGTGAAAAAATGCTTTTCAAAAGCACTTTTGAAGTTAGACAAACACCCCCTAAAATACCAACTCTGTAACTGACAGAACATTTGGAATCAAAACTGTTCACAAGTTTTCCTAATTTCATTCACGACTTGTGCGCGTGTTTCATAATATCTAATGTTAATATAATTTTTTATTTTTTAAATTTGTCTTTATTTTGATTTTCATTTCTCAAATTTCAAATCACAAATTTTTGTCCCTCAAGGGCAAATTGATTCAGATTTTTATTAAGTTACATAAATCAATGTTTGAAATAAAAAGAAACCTGAGAGACGAATACCTATGATTTAAAACTTGAGGGACCAGAACCAGAATAAAGGCAGGCTTGAAGGGCCAAAAATTGTATTAACTCTAATATCTATTGAATTATCATATAATACTCCTCCGGTCATTAATACATGAATTAATTAGAGAGTTAATATTGGTCTTATATATAAGACATGTTTTGCATGTTAATTAATTTTTTTTTCAAAATTAACCTTATTGATATTATTCTAACAATAATCAAGTAAGACAGGGAGAGAGAAAGTTAAGAAAGATATTTAAAGTATTTTAGAAAAAAAATCATATTAAATAATCTAACCAGCATCCTTAAACATATCACATTAAATAATTTAACTAGCATTCTTATACATGTCATATCAAATAATTTAACTCGCATCTTTGCTCTGCTCGAATTAGTTGATTAAGTCTTATATTATGGATCAGTGGAGTATCTAATTATATACATAGAAACCCTAAATATAAAAAACATGTACCTTAGTTATCCCATGTTCCCTCGATAAATAGCTTTCAATCAATCCACCAAATATAAAAATGTTAATTAGAAATTCAGTTTAGTCCCAAATATAAGTCTTTATGCATGTTATCTTACATATTTATTCATTTTTCCTAAATTAATCCCCATAGTGATTAGTGATTACAGATGTTAAAAGGTTTTTATTCTAATCCATATAATTAATAGTGACATTTTGAGAAAGATAGCATCAATTTATTATAAATTACCAATTTAATTAATCTTTTTAATACTTAGAAAATAATTATCTAACTTTTATATTAAAGACCGAAGCATCGTGTAGGCAAATGACATGACAATCATTTTTCACAAAACTCTACAAACCGTGAAATCCCCCCGTCTATTATTTTCTCTCACGCTCCCACTCTTGTACGCATATAGTAACTTCCCATCATCTTATTCTTTTATTTTTTGAATTTTACACTTAAATCTCTAATCAATGCATAATGTAGGATGCACCTAGAAAGTTGGTGTTTGGATTAGTGTTGGGATTGCGATCCTTGCCTTCAGCGTAAATTGAAGTTTTCGAAAATAATTTTTTTGATAAAATATGATCTTGCTGGTATGGAGAATGCATGCTGACAAACTTTTATACTTATGCTGAATTTCCAAATATGCCTTTTAAGGAAAAAAATGGCAAGTTATAAATTTGAATTTAGGTATTGTAATTGAATTTTCTCTGCATGTTAGGCCCTGGCTGAGTTTTTTTTTTTTTTGTAATCCCTCACATTCTAAGTCGCTATCAGTGTTAATTGGGCCATTGGGCTCAGTGGACTCAATAGCCCGGCCTATCAGAAAGAGATAAGCAAGGTGGATGGAGACCATACCGTTGGCCTTAAACCCTCATCACTGGCCTGAACCCACCCTCTTGACGCTGCCAGCGCGGGGCACCACCGTCTTCATTAGTTTCAGAGCCAAATGAAGGCACCATGAGCATGATTCAACTGCAGAGGAACTTATTCACGACGACCACTTCTGCCCCTTCTTTCACTTTTTCTCCTCATCCTTCATCGACGGCTTTGCCTCTCCGACGCTTCTGCTTCATGGTGACCTTTTCTTCTTCCCTCTTTCTCTGTCTCACCGTTGTTCTCATTAGTTATTCTTCTGCACATTTGGACCGTTTCTGTACTTTGGATACGCTTAGATGAAGATGAAACAGAACATAATTCTCACCGGCCTCTCAGTGGCATTGGCAATCCTGAAAATAATGGGAAAAAAGCTGAGACACACGTGTGTATATCTATGTATGTAATTATGTATGTATATATTGACATCACTCTATCCCTATATATGTCTGTATGTGTATGCTAACAAGATTTAGACATGGAAGTTACTTATTCGATTGTCAATACCTCGAGAGAAATGACATTTCCTGTTTCTAATTGGATGCTGGCCATTGGTTTATACGCACTCCTATCCCATTACATACGCTTAAGCGATCCTGATAAGACGTGATAAACTATATAAGGAATCAGGCAGTTGTCTTCAGTTTAGCTGCATTTTGTTAAGTGTTGCATGGACTGTAGATCAGGGGACTTGACTCTTTCCTCTTACGGGAACTGGAACAAGGGAGGGATTTATTTCTTTTTCTTTTCTTGAAATAATGCATTCAGAGAAAACGATTACTATTATTGAGTCCTGAATTTCTCGAGTAAGCTCTGTGTTGCGGCATAATGTGCTACTGATGCATTTTTCATTTTGACAATGCACATTGGATTTTGGAAATAATATCATGTGAAATGGTTTTATAGTTACAATTAAGGGCACTTCAGAACCCACCCATATCACATTCAACATGGAGCGTCACCAGCAGTATCAAATGCCAAAAGAGTTCCCAAGTTAAATTTAGAAAGCCTGGGACAATGTCAATCAAGCATACAAGCATTGGCCAAAGCTTTTGTCCTTTCAATGGTACGAGTGATGTTTTAAGGCGCACTGCTGTTATCCCTGTACTTGCAAGACCGGGGTTCTGTAAATCTGTGGAATCTCTGAATAATTTCAGTTTCCCATATCCGGAGAAAGGTTTTGGAAGGAGTTTAACGAATGATGCGATTTTCCATAAGAGGTATGTTTCTTATGTCCGGAAAGTGGAAACTAGAAATGATACTGTGAATGCCGTAGATGGAAAGCATGATAAGTCTACTCTGGGCCTCAAGAGTTCTAATAAACACAAGAAACGGGCAAAAGCTTTTATTGTTCATGGCAAAGATAGAGATGTAACTTCTGGTACCTCTGTTTCGAAAGATGTAGATCTGTTAACTTCAAGAAAGTGTCTAGTTGAAGACAAGGGATTGTCGACATCAGCAACACCTGCTAATAGTAAACAGGACTCTAAACTCAATGGAAGAAAGAAGTCAGGAAGTAAAAAGAACAAGAATTCTGTTAACAATTCATCGGAAGAGGTTGCTGGTGCACAGGATTCTATAAATTCTTCTGAAGCAAATGCATCGCATCTTTTTGCTACGGGCCAGAGCTCCTCACGTATTTCAAAGGTTAGTAAATTAGTATTTGTAATGAGGAAATTATGCTTTTTAGCCTTTACATTGAAACATTCTTACTGAGACAGCTTTTTCACAGAAGAATTCAACAAAGACTGCATCAGAAGAAGAACTTGATAAACCTGCTTCTAAGAAGAAATTGTCAAAGAAAAAAGTGGGAGTTCCAGTGAGAAAGGGAAATCGATGAAGGCTACTAGTGAGTCAAAGCAGGAAGTGATCAATGAAGTGAAACTTCCAGAGAAAATTACTGTCAAGCCGCTATATCCTCCCACTGGAAAGACTGTGGTTGTTGTGGAGTCTGTTACGAAGGCAAAGGTTATTCAACGTTACCTTGGTAATATGTATGAAGTCCTGCCAAGCTATGGTCATGTAAGGGATTTGGCTGGAAGGTCTGGATCTGTACGCCCTGATGATGATTTTAGCATGGTGTGGGAGGTCCCAGCTCCTGCCTGGACCCATCTTAAGAGCATCAAAGTCACACTAAGCGGGTACATTCTTTTTCCTTATCCACCTTCTCTAGTTTTTCTCATTTTAGTGGTTGGTTTAACTATTATTCACTCTCTTTACTTTTATATCAGTAGACGTTATTATTTAAATTTTTTTTGAATAATTTTATTTTATTATTGTTATTATTGATTGTGTTCTTGTTTTTCTTTAGTTCATTATAAAATTTTACATATTATGTTACGTTCTCATACATATATCACAAACATATGTTGAGAAAAGAAAAAGAATTCAAATTCAACTGCAAATTGTGCACTGCTCGTTGTCTTGGTTTATTG